>NW_028182129.1:0-150524 GCF_964271855.1 Acomys minous
TTTTATTTCTTTTTGTGGCTTTTCGAGACAGGGTTTCTTTGTGCAACAGCTATGGCTGTCCTGGAACTCACGGGGACCCAGCGGCCTCTGCCTCCCAAGCGCCGGGAGTAAAGGCGGGCGTGATGTCGCATGCCTTTAATCCCAGCACTCAGGAGGCAGCGGCAGACGGATCGCTGTGAGTTCAAGGCCAGCCTGGTCTACAAAGTGAGTCCAGGAAGGCCAAGGCTAAAACAGAGAAACCTTGGCTCGAAAAAATATATATATTAGAAGGAGAAGAAGGAAGAGGAGGAGGAGGAGGAAAGGAAGGAAGAAAGGAAAGAGCCAGGCCTGGTGGCAGCAATGCACTGAATATTTAAATTTTTCATGGCATTAGTCATAAGAAAAAAAAAATAAAATAAAGCAGATATAATTAATTGTCCTGGCATGCACCACCAGGCCCTGCTTCCTTTAATTTCATTTATTTATTTACTTATTTATATTGGTTTTTTGAGACAGGGTTTCTCTGGGTAGCCTTGGGTGTCCTGGAACTCTGTTTTTAGACCAGGCTGGTCTCAAACTCACAGAGATCCACCTACCCCTGCCTCCCAAGTGCTGGGATGAATGGCGTGTGCCACCATGCTGGTCCTTTCAGCTCTTTATCTCCAAGAAAGTTTCTAGGTAGTCCTGGGAGTTCCAACCTTAGGTCATCTACACATCAGTTTCAAAGACAGCCAGAGGGGGGCAGGGAGAGAGAGAGAGAGAGAGAGAGAGAGAGAGAGAGAGAGAGAGAGAGAGAGAGAGAGAGTCTATCTCCACAAACCTTAGATAAGTAAGATACACAGACAGAAAGACAAATGGAGGCCAAGCATCATAGTTTCCTCATGTAATCACAGCAGAGACAGGTGGCCTTCTGTATTTAGTTTTTCCAAGTACATATTTAAGTCTTTATTCAGCTATCTATCAAGGGTAAACTGGTCCTTTATTTAGTGTAGTCTCCGTACCCCACGTGGAACCATTGAAATCCCTAACTAGATGAGGCCTGCCTCCAGCTCACAGAGTTTCACCTGCCTCTGCCTTCAGAGCTATGGGATTCAAGACCTATGGGACCACACCGAGCTGGCTTCTTTAAGTTCTGGTTTCAGAACTTAACCCCAATGTGCATGTACAGAATTATAGGGAAGCCTCTTCTGATCTACACAGTTCCCTCGCTGCTCCATGAAAAGACAAACCACATAAAGGCTTAACTCGCTCTCTGAAAACGAAAAACAAAAATTAAGAGCTGGATGGAGAGGTGGCTCAGAGGTTAAGAGCACTGACTGCCCCTCCAGAGGTCCTGAGTTGCGTTCCCAGCGAGCACACGGTGGCTCACAGCCATCCATCTATAATTTGATCTAACGTCCTCCTCTGGCGTGCAGGCATACACGCAGGCAGATGGAGCACTGTACACATAATAATGAATAAATATTTTAAATTGAAAATAAACTTTTAAATTAACCATAATGACAGGGGGAAAAAAACTAGTTCAGAATCTTTCAGTAGCCAGGCGGTGGTGGCACACGCTTTTCTTTCATCCCAGCACTCGGGAGGCAGAGACAGGTGGGTTGTTGTGAGTTTGAGGCCAGCCTCGTTTACACAGCGGGTCCAGGACAGCTAAGGTTCCATAAAGAAACGCTGTCTTCTGGAACCAAAACCAAAACCAAACCAAAAGAAACAAAAAAAAAATTAGACCGAGGAGCTACACCAGACCTCTGAGACGGTTCCTTTCATTTTATTTGCCTTTATTTCATTTTATTTTTTTTTCTATTTCTTTTTTTTGGGGGGGTGGGGGGCAAGGGATTCGTTTTTCACGTTAGGGTTTCTCTGTGTAGCCTTGACTGTCCTGGACTTACTTGCTTTTGTAGACCAGGCTGTCCTAAAATTTACAGCAATCCGACTGCCTCTTCCTCCCAAGTGCTGGGATTATTGGCGTGCGCCACCACCGCCTGGCCTTATTTTAATCTTTTTCTGTGCATCACTTGGTATGAATGTGTCAGATCCCTTGGTAGTGGCGTTACAGACAGTTGTGAGCTGCCGTGTGGGTGTTGGGAATCCAGCCCAGGTCCTTTGGAAGAGCTGACAGTGCTCCTCACCAACGATCCATCTCTCTAGTCCCATTTGCTTTGTCTTCATGCTCTCTTTCGTTTGAATTCTGAGGCACCGCCACACAGGGGGAAAAAAATCTTCCGAAGTGATCTTCTCTGTTCTCTGTGTTTACCATCCCTCTAGATGGCAGAGACTTAAATCCAATTCACACGGGGTGGGGGGCAGGGGGCGGAGCGGAGGGCCGGGGCCATGGCGAGCCGGTGGCGGGGGGCGCGGGGGGGGGGATTGTGAGGAGCCTCTCACCCCTGACCTAGAAAGTACCCTTTAAATTAAAAGTGTAAAAAAAAACAATACTACAAACTCACATTTGTTTTGGAATATAATTTATGGTAGAAAGAAATGTGTGGGTTCCCATAGAAGCCCAAACATGCACAAGAGACTGGATAGATCAAAAGGCAGAGCAGCCGATGCCTGTTCTTATCGTTCAGGGTACTATTTATGTGAAATGGGTTGGAGTCCTTCCTAGTCCCCTCTACCATGACCTAGAAGTGTGACTGTCTTAAGCTGAAATCAGGAAGCAGTCCATTTCTGGAAGAGGAAAGAAAGGGGTGCTATGAGTTCAAGGGCCAGCCTGGTCTACAAAGTGAGTCCAGGATGGCAAAGGCTACACAGAGAAACCCTGTCTCGAAAAACAACAACAGAAAAACAAACAAACATAAAAAAATCTTAAAAGAATCCCACACACATCTGCCGGGTAAGGTATGGTGGTGCACGCCTTTAATCCCAGCACTCGGGAGGCAGAGGCACGTGGATCGCTGTAAAAATTCAGGGCTAGCCAGACTGGTCTACAAAGCGAGTCCAGGACATCCAAGGCTAACACAGAGAGACCCTGTCTCGAAAAGCCAAAAAAGAAAAAAGGAAAAAAAACAAAAAAAAAGAATCTGACATCTAAACTTTAACCAACCATTACCTAGTTTACAGCCTACAGGTGCCCATCTATCTACCCATGGAACAGGCCACACATTTCCACTGAGTTCTGCATTAAGTATGCAATGTTCTGCCTGCATCTCCACCTGCGGGCCAGGAGAGGGCGCCAGGTCTCCTCATAAATGGTTGTGAGCCACCACGTGGCTGCTGGGAACTGAAGGCTATACCTTCCCAAGAGCAGCCAGTGCTCTTCAACCCTGACGCATTTTTATTTTTGTTATTTTTATTTTTTATGTTTGTGGTTTTTCGAGACAGGGGTTCTCTGTGCAACAGCTCTGGCTGTCCTGGAACTCACGGAGATCCACCGGCCTCTGCCTCCCAAGCGCCCGGAGTAAAGGCGTGCGCCGCCATTTTATGTCTCTTAATGCTCTCTTTGGTTTAAATGCTGAGGTGCTGTCACACAGAAAGGAGTATAACTTATAAGAAAAATGCACCATCATCCAGACGCTGTGGCGCTCGCTTTTAGATAAAAATTATGACATGGATGGGGAAAAACAGGACAAATAAAGCAACAACCCAAAAATGCACATAAAATTTACTGAATCATTAATAAAGAATAAGCAATGAAACATGGGCTTACAAACAGGCAAAAAGATAAAGAAAGAGACATATGGTTAGAGAGACCCTAAGGCAGAGTAGCCATGAATTGAGAACCTGATCATTTTATTTTCGCTAATTACAACAGAAAACACAAATAGAATTGACTGGTCTGGAACTTTTCCTGTGTCTCAGGCAGACTTATTTAGTTAGTTTTGGCTTCTTTGAGAGCTAGTTTTTTTGTGTAGCCTTCACACACACACACACACACACACACACATACACTCGGGAGGGGGGGCAGGGAGGGGGGAAGCATGAAGGGGGAAGGAGAGAGAGAGAGAGAGAGAGAGAGAGAGAGAGAGAGAGAGAGAGAGAGAGAGAGAGAGAGAGAGAGAGAGAAACCCTGTGTAAAATAACATGTCTGTCTGGAGTTCAGGGTGTAAAGAAGGTGAGCTATCCATAGGACCTTATGAATGTCCATTGGGAGTCAGAGGGAGACAGATAGACTGTGAATTCAGGTGGCTAGTCTGCCCTAAATAGTGAATTCAGAGACAATAAAGGCTACATAAAGAGATTGACCCTATCTGTGAAAATCCAAACAAACAGCAAACAAATGAGAGTTTTCCTGTGAAACATGAAAATGCCTGACTTTCACATCAGCCAGCCATGAAGGCTGCTCGACCTCCACCTCCAAGGAGAAGTAGTGTGTAACTGGAAGATAATTAAGAGATAAGCAGTCAAGCAGCAGCCTCACCCACCCTTTCTGACACAAGGTCAAAGGGTAACCTTCAACTTTTGCTTTTTTTCCTTTGAAAGGAATAGGCATTGTTCTGGCCTGTAAATCTGTATGTTTGTGTGTGTGTCTTCCCCCCCCCCAAAACAGGGTTTCTCTGTGTAGCCTTGGCTGTCCTGTCTTGGACTCAGTCTGTAGACCGGGCCCACCTCAAACTTATAAAGATCTGCCTGGCTCTGCTTCCTGAATGCTGGGATTAAAGGCCTGCACCACCACACCCAGCTTTGTTTCTGTTTTTGTCTCCCCCCCCCCCCAGTGTTCACATACACTTCCATCCATATGAGTCTGGTGTCTGAGAGTGGTCAGTGAGTGGCCACTCTTGAACACATAACCAAAACAAAACAAAACCAAATTACCAAACGGGAAAGGCAAAAGCAGGCCAATCTCTGTTTCCAGGCCAGACTGGCCTACAGTGAAAGTTCAAAGACAGCCATGCCCATCATAAACAAGCCTGTCTGGTTTGGTTGGTTGGTTGGGTTTTTTTGTTTTTGTTTTTGTTTTTGTTTTTGAGGCAGGTTTTCTCTGTGTAGCCTTGGCTGTCTTGGACTGACTTTGTAAACCAGGCTGGGCTCTAACTAACAGAGATCTACCTGCATCTGCTTCCAGAGTGCTGGGATTGAAAGCCCGTGTGTTTTTAATTCCCTGTTACTTTATTGTCCATTCAATTTGATTTTATAAAGTAGCTCTCTCTCTCTCTCTCTCTCTCTCTCTCTCTCTGTCTGTCTGTGTGTGTGTGTGTGTGTGTGTGTGTAAATGACCATGTGGGGTCTGATACCCTCATCCTTTATGATTGCTCATACAAACTATGATTGAACCTTAGACTCTGATGAGTAGCTAACCCAAACCCTAACTGGGCCAACCCCTCAGGCCATACAAAGTGAAAGTAGAATAAACAGAGAGCTGTGAAAACAGGGGAAACCTTCCTTCTCTAACAGGGAGGCCCAAGTGAAAGAGATCGAAAGTGACCTGCCTGACAAATCAGTTAGTGGCAAATCAGTTAGGGAGGGAGGCTCCTTTTGAAAACACTTCACCGCTTGGGGTCCCTCCTTTGTTGTGTCTGCTGTTGCTGCTAATGCTGTTCCCACCCAGCCCCAACTTCTGGTCTCAGACTAAATACAGAGTTAGTGCAAATTAAAGCACCAGTCCAATGGTGCTAGAGATGATCTTCTCTTTCCAGCTGCTGGGTGCTGACATGACAGGCATGCATGGATTAAGTGCATGCAGTACTAAGAGGATGGAGCCCACGGCTTTGGAAGCACCCTAGGCCGTGGCTTCCCCTCCCCCCACCCCCAACTTAGGTAAAGGCAGTGGAACAACCATCCATGAGGCTTGCCCCCACAGGGCAGTTCCAGAGAAATCAGACAGCCTCACGCAGACATACTTGCATGCAAAATCAAAACAAAAAGGACAGAAAAACAAACCAAAAAAACCAACAACAACAAACCGATGCACATAAAAACAATAAGAAGAAAATAAGGAGAAATGAAATATGGATTTACAGAGAAAGAAAAAGGAAAAAAAAAAGCAAAAGTAAAAATACAAAAACCATATGGTTAGGGATCAGGGAGACCTTGCCTAAGACAGACAGAGCAGCAATGAATTAATCATTTTAATTTTCATGTCATTAGTTGTAATTAACCCCAGCACTCAGGAGGCAGAGGCAAAAGAGACTAGCAGATCTTTGTCTACAACAGAGAAGCCCTGTCTCAAACAAAAGGAAACAAAAAACACTAAACAACAACAACAATAGACACACAGATAAAGAAATCATTTAAAAGGGAAGACATGAAATATGGATTTGCAGAGAGAGAGAGAGAGAGAGAGAGAGAGAGAGAAGTAAAAGTAAAAAAATAAAACAGCAACAACAACAACAACAAAACAAAAACAAAAACCTTAGGGTCAGGGAGACCCTAAGGCAGAGCAGCAAGGAACTGATCACTTTATTTTTCATTACATTAGTTGTAACTAAAACCTGAAATAAGACTACCACACCTCTAATCCCAGCACTTGGGAGGCAAAGCCAAGAGGATCGCTGTGAGTTGGAGGCCAGCCTCGTCTCGAAAGCAAGCCAAGGCTACATGAGAAACCCTGTCAGGAAACAAACAAGCAAACAAAAAACTACAATTTCTTTAACCCCAAGAAAAGGTCTAGCTCCAACCTAGGTCAGTATGCACAATGATTTCCAAGACGGGCAGGAATACATAGAGAGACACTATCTCCAAAATAACTTAGTAGATAAGTAAGCAAGCAAGCAAGCAAATACATAGGTGATATATAGATAGATGATTACAGACACACAGACAGACAAATGGAGACCAATTCTCATAGTTCCCTCATTTGATCACGGCAGAGTCAGGCAGCCTGTTCTACGTAGTGTTGGCTAGAATGTTTATTAACAATTAGTATGACTTCTATGTATTAGTAATGCAGCAGTGACTCTTTAACCAGTCCACAAAATCAGTGTGATTCTATACCCAGCACTAGAGAGAGAGAGAGAGAGAGAGAGAGACAGAGACAGAGACAGAGAGAGAGAGAGATCTTGACTTGAAGAAATTACTGAAAGCCAAGCAGTGGTGGCCCATGCCTTTCTTTAATTCCAGCACTCAGGAAGCAGAGGCAGGTGGACTGCTGTGAATTCAAGGCCAGGCAGGTCTACAAAGTGATTCCAGGACAGCCAAGGCTACACAGAGAAACCCTGTCTCCAAAAGCCAAAACCAAAAAAGAAAAGAAAAAAGAAAAAAGAAACAACCGAAGAGACATTAAATAAAAAAATAAAAGTAAAAAAATAAATAAATAAAATTACAAACATTATTCATGTGTGATAAAACAGGGGCCACACAAGCCCAGAAGAAAGAAAGAAGGAAAAAACAAAAACAAAAAAAGGAAGGAAGGAAGGAAGGAAGGTGAAAAAAAGAATTAAATATCTCAGACTGTGTGCACAAAAATACATGGGGTGCGGGGCGGGGAGGGGGGGGCAGTGTTTGGTGGGTGGGGAGGGGGGAGAAAGCAGCTCATTAGACAGGCCCTCATTGTCCTGCCTCTGTGTTCCATGAACACTCAAATCTCTTACAACTCAGTGAATCGCAAAAAGAAAAAGAAAAAAGAAAGAGGAAAGGAAAGGAAAAAAATTCCCGACTATACATTGATGCAACCAGTCACTATCTTCTGATTTGTCTGATTCTTCAAGATTCTTCTGTGGTGCACTGATGTGAGATCACTCACCTGTATGCTTATGTGTACCCTGGTCTGACTTAGAAGTCAGAGATCTGCCTTCACAGTGCATGGATTAAAGCAATGAACTACCAGGGCCAATTTGATTTCTTTTTTTTTTTTCTTTTTTTCTTTTTCTTTTTTTTAAAATTTTTATTTATTTATTTATTTATTTTTTGGTTTTGTGAGACAGGCTTTCTCTGTGTAGCCTTGGCTGTCCTGGACTCGCTTTGTAGACCAGGCTGGCCTTGAACTCACATCGATCCGCCTGCCTCTGCCTCCTGAGTGCTGGGATTAAAGGCATGCGCCACCACGCCCGGCTCCAATTTGATTTCTTGAATTTAGTAATTTTCGTTTTGTATTCCTTCTCGTTTTTTTATACTGTTTATCTATCACATATTTCTTTTTCTGTGTGTCTTCATTTTATTTTCAAAATTCCCCCCCCCCCGTCTCTCTGAGAGGGATGGATGTGTGTGTGTGTGTGTGTGTGTGTGTGTGTGTTCGTTTCTCTCTCTTCCCCATCCCCCACCGTGTGGAATGTGCAAGTCAAAGTTCAAACAAAGTTTGGCTCTTGACATCGCCATAATGAAGCCCCCATGTGGACGGCAACCGTCATGGCGTCTGACCTCACCAATATGGAAGCAGCAGCCTTCTCTGTCTTTTTGCTTTGTTTTGTTTCTTAAAAGAGGTTTTTTTCTGTGTAGCTTTGGCTGTCCTGGACTCACTTTGTAGACCAGGCTGGCCTGGAGCTCACATCGATCCGCCTACCTCTGCCTCCCGAGTGCTGGGATTAAAGGCGTGTGCAACTTATGCTCAGCCAAACAAATATCTTTTTAAAAAATATACAAATTAAATACATATAAGCATGAACATAATTCACACGTGATAAAACAGAGGCCACACAAGCTAAATATTTAATTCATTACTCAGCTATTTATAAAGGATAAACTAGTCCTCTATTTAGTGTAGCCTCCGTACTACACTAATACATAAATACAAAGATAATAGATAGATAGACAGACAGATAGATAGATAGATAGATAGATAGGGGAGGCACAGACAGACAAATGGAGACCAATGTTTATTAGTCATCAGTACTGATTCTATTTATTAGTAATGCAGCAGTGACTCTAACCAGTCCACAAAAACAGTATGATTCTACTATACTCAGCACTACAGGCATACAGTGGGGTGGGAGTGCCGGGGGTAGGGAGAGAGGGGGGAGGGAGGGAGAGGGAGAGGGACAGGGAGAGGGAGAGGGAGAGACCTTGACTCAAAGAAATAACTGAAAGCCAGGGGGTGGCGGCGCAGGGCTTTCTTTTATCCCAGGAGAGTCAGGCAGATTGCTGTGAGTTTAAGGCCAGCCTAGTCTACAAAGTGAGTCCAGGACAGCCAAGCCTACGCAGAATCCCTGTCTCAAAAAACAGAAACAACAACAACAAAACAAAAAATAAATAAATAAACAACCGTAGAGATGAGTACAAAATAAATGAAAGAATGAATGAATGAATAAAAGTATGAACATAATTCATGCCGGTGTATGTACATGCAGGCAGAGCACTGTATACGTAATAGTCAAGAAATCTTCAAAAAGGAAAAAACAAAACAAAACAAAAAACCCAGTGAATTCTGAGACAATAAAGGCTACATAAAGAGACTGGCACCATCTCTTAAAACGAAACGAAACAAAACAAAAACCATCTGGGCGTGGTGGTGGCACACACCTTTAATCCCAGCACTCACTGCTGAGGCAGGGAGGGGCAGGCAGATCACTGTGAGTTTGAGGCCAGACTGGTCTACAACGTGATTCCAGGACAGCCAAGGCTACTACTCAGAGAAACCCTGTCGGGGGAAGGGGAAGGGGAAGGGGGAGGGGGGACCAAAAACCAAATGAGCGTTTCCCTGTGACACTTGAAAACGGCGGACTTTCCACATCGGCCACGGAGGCCTCTCCACCTCCAAGGAGAAACTAAGGTGTCACTGGAAGGTAATCAAGAGATAAGAAGTTCAGTTACCCACCCTTTCTGGCATAAGGCCAAAGGCTGAGGGAGGAGTGATGATGACCTTCAGATCCTTTTTCACTCAACCCAAGCAGATATTGATAGAATTCGAGCCCGTCTGGGGCGGCCCACGGCTCCCATCCCGGCACTTGGGGGCCAGAGGCTGGTGGGTCGCTCCGAATCGGAGGCGAGCCTGGCATACACAGAGAGGGTTCTGAGAAAGCCACGGCATATTAGGTATGGCCCCTGCGTGCCTGCACCAAAACTGACTCTAAACGTGAAGCCCTTCACTGCACAGAAAAGACAAACCAAAGCAAAATGGCAGACTGGTCTGCAGAGCAAGCTGCGCGACAGCCAGGGCTGTTGCATCGAAACGCTACCCCTGAAAACAAGCAAACACCTACACACAAACACAAAATTGCAGCCCTTGGGAGGTGAGGGCAAGTGAACCTCTGAGTCTGTGTCCAGTTTGGTCTACCGAGTGACTTCCAGGACAGCCACGACTACACAGAGGGAACCTTGACTTTACAGAAAACAGAAAACAAAACAGAAATCCAACACGTAGCCGGGCTTGGTGGCACCCACCCGTGCCCGCCCGCCATCCATCCCAGCGCTCGGGAGGCAGAGGCGGGCAGGCAGGCTGGCTAAGCGCTGTGACTTCCAGGCAGGCCAGCCTGGTCTACAGAGCGAGTCTGGGGCAGCCAAGGCCACACAGAGAGACCCTGTCTCGAACCCCTCCCACCCAAAAAGCAAAACAATTCCAACATTTGGCAGGCAGAAGACAGTGAATCGCTCGCTCAGTGTGAGTTCGGCCTGCTCTACAGAGTGAGTTCCAAGATGGCCAGGACTACTAGACAGAGAAACCCTTGACTGCTGCACAGAAACGAAACAAAACAAAACGAAATTCCAACACTGCAAATCCAGATACAGGGCAATCTCTGTTTCCAGCCCATACTGGTCTACAGAGAAAGTTGCATGACAGTCATGGCTATTACAAGCAAACCCTGCCTGAAAAACAAAATTAACTAACTAGCTAACTAACTAACTAGCTAGCTAGCTAGATAAATGAAGAAATAACAACCTATGTGGAACCAAAACCCAAAGCTTGTTTGCTTTGCTTTCTGTGAGACAGGGTTTCTCTGTGTAGCCTTCATTTATATATATATATATATATATATATATATATATATATATATATATATATATATATAATTTTTTAATTTTATTATTGTTATTTTTTTTTTTTTTGGTTTTTCGAGACAGGGTTTCTCTGTGTAGCCTTGGCCATCCTGGACTCAACCAGGCTGGCCTCGAACTCACAGCGATCCGCCTGCCTCTGCCTCCCAAGTGCTGGGATGAAAGGCGTGCGCCACCACGCCTGGCTCATTTATTTATCTTATAAGGTAAATATTTAATTCTTTTGAACAAGTATTTAATTCTTTACTCAACTACTTAGAAACGATAAACTATTCTCCATACCCTATGTAACCTTGGAAATCCCTAACTAGATGAGGCCTGCCTCCAGCTCACAGAGTTTCACCTGCCTCTACCTTCAGAGCTATGGGATTAAAGACATACAGGACCACACAGCTGGCTTCTTTAAGTTCTGGTTTCAGAACTTTAACCCAATTTGCATGTGCCGAATGATAGGGTAGCCTCTGCTGATCTGCACAGTCCCCCTTGCTCCATGAACAGACAAACCACATAAATGTTTTAACTCACCGTCTTAAAACAAAACAAACAACAGCAACAACATAAATAAATAAATAAATAAATAAATAAATAAATAAGAGCTGGAGAGGTGGCTCAGAGGTTAAGAGCACTGACTGCTCCTCCAGAGGTCCTGAGTTGCATTCCCAGCGAGCACACAGTGGCTCACAACCATCTATAATGTGATCTAATGTCTTCCTCTGACAGGCAGGCGTACTAAGCAGGTAGAGAAAATAAACTTTTAAAGTAATAATAATGACAGGGGAAAAAAAAAACCTAGTTCAGACTAGTTCAGAATCTTTCAGTAGCCAGGCTTTGGTGGCACTCGCTTTTCTTTAATCCCAGCAATCGGGAGGCAGAGACAGATGTATCTTTGTGAGTTTGAGGCCAGCTTGGTCTACACAGTGAGTCCAGGACAGCCAAGGCTACATAGAGAAACCCTGTCTCCAAAAACCAAAACCAAACAAAATTAGACTAAGGAACAACAGCAGACCTCTGAGATGGTTCCTTTTGTTTGAATTCTAAGGCCCAGCCACACAGAAAAGAAATTCTTCAAAAGTGATCTCTGTGTTTACCATTCCTCTAGATGGCAGGGACATAAATCCAATTCACACGTGTGTGTGTGTGTGTGTGTGTGTGTGTGTGTGTGTGTGTGTGTGAGAGAGAGAGAGAGAGAGAGAGAGAGAGAGAGAGAGAGAGAGAGAGAGAGAGAGAGAGAATTGTGTGAGGAGGCTCTCTCTCCTGATATAGAAAGTATACCCTTTCAATAAAAAGGAGAAGAAAAAAATAAGATAAATAACCAACCAACCAATAAACAAACAAATAACAAAAACAACAAAAACAAAAACAAAAACAAAAGCAAAAACCACTACAAGCAGTCATTTGTTTTGGTATATAATTTACAGAAGAAAGAAATGTGTGGGTTCACATACAGGCTCAAACATAAAAAGGAGAACAACGAGACCAAAGGACAGAGCAGCCAATGCCTGTTCTTATTGTTCAGGGTTCTATTCATGTGAAATGGTTTGGGGTCCTCCCTAGTCCCCTCCAGCATGACCTAAAAGGGACTGACTTAAGGTGACATCAGGAAGCAGTCCATTTCTGGAAGAATAAAGAAGTGGGTGCTGTGAGTGAGATAGGTAGGAAGGAAAGAAGGGAAAAGGGGGTAAAAAAACAATCTCAGCACATCAGTGGTGGTGATCATAGCTAGAGACTGTGACTGATCATTCAGCTGAGGATTTTTTTTTTTGGTTTTTTGAGACTGGGTTTCTCTGTATAGCCTTGGCTGTCCAGGACTCACTTTGTAGACCTGGCTGGCCTCGAACTCACAGCGATCCGCCTACCTCTGCCTTCCAAGTGCTGGGATTAAAGGCGTGTGCCACCACCGCCCGGCTGATGATTAATTTTTAACACAAGTGCGTGCGCGCTCGCGCGGGCACACACACACACACACAGACACATACACACATACACACACACACACACACACACACACACACACACACACATACACACGATGAAACCAGAAAATCTCCGATGAGTGCAGTTACAAAGACAGAATCGGTTGTTTTGTTATTTATCTTTAAGGATGTGTGTGTATTCGCATGCACGCTAGGGTGTATATAAGTCTTAGAAGAATCACATATGTACACTTTAACAAACCATTTCTAGATTAGATCCTCGAGGTCCCCATCTACCCATGGAACACGCCAGATTTCCATTGAGCCCTATCTCGCTCTCTTAAAAATGAGACCACAGGAGCCACACCAGACCTCCCTCTCAGCTCGGGCCTTTCATTTTGTTTTTCTCTCTTTCTGTTTCAGATTGATTTCTGGAGTAAGAGTGGAGTGTTCTGCTGGCCTCTCAGGACCTTTGGAAGAGCATCCAGTGCTTTTAACCCCTCCTGAGGCATTTTTTACTTTTATTTCGTTTCATTTTATTCCTTTTTGTGGTTTTTCGAGACAGGGTTTCTCTGTGTAACAGCTCTGACTGCCCTGGAGCTCATGCCTGCCTCTGCCTCCCATGTTCTGAGACAACAGGCATGCGTGCGCCAACACCGCCCGGCTCCATTTTATTTTGCATAATGCTCTCTTTGGTTTAAATGCTGAGGCGCTGTCACACAGAAAAGAGTGTAATTCATGAGAACAACACACCATCATCCAGGCGCTGTGGTGCTCGCTGGATGATACCATCACAAGGGCAATATTGGCCCTGCCCCTCCAGTACTGGCACCGGCCTTGGAGGAGGTGGGCGGTGCTCTCCCTCTACACCTGGTGGGTGTGACAGCCAAATTTTGGTGTTTTGTTTTGTTTTGTTTCTGTCTCCCACTACCAACTCCCCCACAACGTCCACACCAAGACAGGGTTTCTCTGTGTAGCGTTGGCTGTCCAGTCCTGGGCTCCCTTTGTAGACCAGGCTGGCCTTAAACTCACAGCGATCTGCCTGCCTCTGCCTCCTGAGTGCTGGGATTAAAGGCATGCACCACTATGCCATGCCTGGCTTTGTTTTTGGTTTTGTTTTCCTTTGCCTTTAATCCCAGCAATTGGGACAAAGAGGTGAGAGAATCACTTACACTTGCAAGTCCAGGACAGGCAAGGCTACATCAGAAACCTTGTCTGGAAACAAACAATCAAGCAAGCAAGAAAGCAGGCAAGCAAACAAAAAACTACAATTTCTTTAACCCAAGAAAAGTTCTAGTTCCAAACTAGGTCAGTATACACAGCGATTTTCAAGACAGACAGGAATACATAGAGAGACACTGTCTCCAAAATAATTTAAACACTGTGTAAGTAGAGAAGTTAGTATGTAAATACATCGATGATAGATAGATAGATAGATAGATAGATAGATAGACAGACAGACAGGATTAAAGGTGTGTGCCACCATGCCTGGCTAAATATTTAATTCTTTACTCAACTATTTAAAAAGGATAAACGAGTCCTTTATATAGTTTACTCTCCGTACTATACTAATACATAAATACATAGATGTTAGATACATACATACATACACACATAGATAGATAGATAGATAGATAGATAGATAGATAGAAAGATAGATAATAGACACACAGACAGACAAATGGATACCAATCCTCATAGTTTCCTCATTAGATCACAGCAGAGTCAGGCAACCTGGTCTAGGTAGTGCCAGCTACCTTCTAATGTTTATTAGTCATCAGTCAGTACTGAATCTATTTATTAGCAATGCAGCAGTGACTCTATAACCAGCCCAGAAAATCAATGTGATTCTATACCCAGTAAGAGAGGGGGGAGGGGAGAGAGAGAGAGAATTGTGTGAGGAGGCTCTCTCTCCTGATCTAGAAAGTATACCCACACTTTCAATAAAAAAGAGAAGAAAAAAATAAAATAAATAACCAACCAACAAACAAACAACAAGAAAAACAAGAAAAAGACCACTACAAGCAGTAATTTGCTTTGGAATATAATTTACAGGGGAACAAATGTGTGGATTCACATACAGGCTCAAACATAAACAGGAGAGCAACGAGAACAAAAGACAGAGCAGCCGATGCCTGTTCTTATCGTTCAGGGTACTATTTATGTGAAATGGTTTGGTGTCCTTCCTAGTCCCCTCTGGCATGACTTAGAAATGACTGACTTAAGGTGACATCAGGAAGCAGTCCATTTCTTGAAGAGGAATGAAATAGGTGCTGGGAGTTAGATAGCTAGGAAGGAAAGAAGGAAGAATGGGGTAAAAAAAACAATCTCAGTTCATCAGAGGCGGTGGTTATAGCTAGAGACTGTGACTGATTTCTCAGCTGGGGATTAATTTATAACACCCGTGCTCCGGTGCCCGCTCACACATACACACACACACACACACACACACACACACACACGATGAAACAAGAAAAGCTCCAATGAGGGCAGTTACAAAGACAGAATCAGTTGTTTTGTTATTTATCTTTAAAGATTTGTGTGTGTGTTCGCATGCACGCTGGGGTGTATATAAGTCTTAGAAGAATCACATATGTACACTTTAACAAACCATTTCTAGTTTAGATCCTCGAGGTCCCCATCTACCCATTGAACACGCCAGATTTCCATTGAGCCCTATCTCGCTCTCTTAAAAATGAGACCACAGGAGCCACACCAGACCTCCCTCTCAGCTGGGGCCTTTCATTTTGTTTTTCTCTCTTTCTGTTTTAGATTGATTTCTGGATTAATTGTGGAGTGTTCTGCTTGCCTCTCAGGACCATTGGAAGAGCAGCCAGTGCTTTTAACCCCTCCTGAGGCATTTTTTACTTTTATTTTGTTTCTTTTTATTTCTTTTTGTGCTTTTCCAAGACAGGGTTTCTCTGTCTAACAGGTCTGATTGCCCTGGAGCTCACGCCTGCCTCTGCCTCCCAAGTTCTGAGACAACAGGCATGCGTGCGCCACCACCGCCCGGCTCCATTTTATTTTGCGTAATGCTTCTTTGGTTTAAATGCTGAACTGCTGTCACACCGAAAAGAGTGTAATTTATGAGAACAACACACCATCATCCGGGCGCTGTGGTGCTTGCTGGATGATACCATCGCAAGGGGAATATTGGCCCCGCCCCTCCAGTACTGGCACCAGCCACGGAGGAGGTGGGCGGGGCTCTACCTCTCCACTTCGCGGGTGTGACAGCCAAGTTTTGGTTTTTGTTTTGTTTTGTTTCTGTCTCCCACATCCACCACCCCCACACGCTACACCCAGAGACAGCGTTTCTGGGTGTAGCATTGGCTGTCCATTCCTGGGCTCCCTTTGCAGACCAAGCTGATCTTAAACTCACAGCGATCTGCCTGACTCTGCCTCCAGAGTTCTGGGATTAAAGGCGTAGCCAGACGGTGGTGGCACATGCCTTTTTTTAATCCTAGCACTCGGGAGGCAGAGACAGGTGGATTGTTGTGAGTTTGAGGCCAGCCTCATCTACACAGCGGGTCCACAACAGCCAAGCTTCCATAAAGAAACGCTGTCTTCAGGAACCCAAACCAAAACCAAACCAAAAGAAACAAAAAAATGTAGACCGAGGATCTACACCAGACCTCTGAAACGGTTCCTTTCACTTTATTTATCTTTATTTCATTTCATTATTTTTTTATTTCTTTTTTTTTTGGGCGGGGGCAAGGGATTCAGTTTTCACGTTAGGGTTTCTCTGTGTAGCCTTGACTGTCCTGGACTTACTTGATTTTGTAGACCAGGCTGTACTAAAATTTACGGAAATCCGACTGCCTCTGCCTCCCGAGTGCTGGGATTATTGGCATGCGCCACCGCCGCCTGGCCTTATTTGAATTTTTTTCTGTGCATCATTCGGTATGAATGTGTCAGATCCCTTCTAGTGGCGTTACAGACAGTTGTGAGCTGCCATGTGGGTGTTGGGAATCCAACCCAGGTCCTTTGGAAGAGCTGACAGTGCTCCTCACCACTGATCCATCTCTCTAGTCCCATTTGCTTTGTCTTCATGCTCTCTTTCTTTGAATTCTGAGGCAACACCACACAGGGGGGAAAACATTTCTGAAGTGATCTTCTCTGTTCTCTGTGTTTACCATCCCTCTAGATGGCAGGGACTTAAATCTAATTCACATTGGGTGGGGGGCAGGGGGCAGAGCAGAGGGTCGAGGGCGTGGTGGGCCAGGGGTCGGGAGGGGGGAGAGGAGGGGCACTTGCAGGCACGTGGGGGAACAGGGGGGGATTGTGAGGAACCTCTCAACCCTGACCTAGAAATTACCCTTTAAATTAAAAGTGTAAAAAAAACAGTATTACAAACATACATTTGTTTTGGAATATAATTTATGGTAGAAAGAAATGTGTGGGTTCGCATACAAGCCCAAACCTACACAAGAGACTGGAGAGACCAAAAAGCAGAGCAGCCGATGCCTGTTTTTTTTGTTCAGGGTACTATTTATGTGAAATGGGTTGGAGTCCTTCCTAGTCCCCTCTACCATGACCTAGAAGTGTGACTGTCTTAAGCTGAAATCAGGAAGCAGTCCATTTCTGGAAGAGGAAAGAAAGGGTTGCTATGAGTTCAATGGCCAGCCTGGTCTACTAAGTGAGTCCAGGATGGCCAAGGCTACACAGAGAAACCCTGTCTCAAAAAACAAACAACAAACAAACACACAAAGTTTTAGGTAACACAATGCTTCCCAATGTCTCCTCCCTGTTTCTCTTCCCCACCTCCAGCAAATGACATCACCTCCCCGACCACACACACACACAGAAGGGGGGGGAGCACACATCTGCGATCAGACCTGGAACAAACCAGAAAACTATGGTAGTCTGCTATTTCTGGAGCAAACACTGGACCTCTCTTCAAGGCGATCTGGTGTCTTCTTCTGGCCTGCAGATAAACATAGAGAAATGAGTGAATGAATGAATGAATGAATGAATAAGTAAATAAATAAAATAGCTCCAGGATGAGGTAGAGAAAGATTATGGTGCCCTCTTCTGGCCTGCAGGTGCAGATAGATAGATAGACAGATAAATAGAAAGAAAGAAAGAAAGAAAGAAAGTTCGATCTTCACAGACTGAGTAATTAATCAAATATTTATTAATAAATGGCTCCAGGAGGAGGAGGAGGAGGTGGAGGAGGAGGAGGAGAAAGATATCTGGTGCACTCTTCTGGCCTGCCCGTATATATATCTGCAGATAGACAAGCATAGGATAGATAGATAGATAGATAGATAGATAGATAGATGATAGATAGATAGATAAATAGATAGCCTGATAAATAGATAAACAAATAGACAGATAAATAAATAAATGGATAGAAAGTTAGGCAAATGAATGAATAAACAAACACACAAATAAACAAGTAAATAAAAAAACAAGTAAGTAAGTAAGTAAATAAATAAATAAATAAATGGCCCGCCCGTCCCTCTCCCCACAGTGGCATGGGAAAACAAACAAACAAACCAAACTTCATCAAACTTCCACGGTTAGGCAGAAGGGTCGACTTCCATAGTTTTAGGTTAGGACCCGCATCCCTTGAAAGGGACAACTGGTCGACCTCCATGGTTATAGGACTCGCATCAGTTGTGTATACAGATATAAATATATATATATTATTTTAAAAAAAAGAGTCCAGAAGGGGTGATCGCCAACCTCCAGGCAGGTCGGGTCGCGAGCGAGGCAAAATGGATAAAGCCTACCCTGCCCCCTCCAGCGGTCACACCGCTGCCACCGCCTTTGCCTCACATCCAGGCTTGGCCAGGGGCGGAGCGGGGGCGGGCAGGAAAAGGCGGCGGTGGTGAAGCAGGCAGGGGGCGCTTTCTCCCGGAGATGCGGAGGGGAAAAACAGGAACTCATCGTTCGGGAGACAGGGAGAGTGAGAGAGGGGTGGACGGGCCGCCTAGACAAACCATTGTGTCGAGAGCTGACTTTCAATAGATAACAGTGAGGAAGCTGCTCTGCAACATAGAAACCCCAACCCAGAAGCAGGTCGTCTATGATTGGTTTAGCGCCAGGTTCCACAGGAACTTGTGCTGACATGATGGGCGAGAGGGTGGCCCCCTTTCTGGCCGAGCCCTGTTTCCCGGGACGAATGGCTTTCCGCACCTGACTCCGGTCCCGACGGGCGGCGGGGAAGCCCGCCGGCCAGCCGGCGGCGACACCCCCGTGAGAGGGCGCACGCGCGACGGCGACGACGATGGACTGCCGGTAGGGACGGACGGGGACCCGGCTATCCGGGGCCAAGCAAGGCTCCTTCGGCGCTGCCTTATAGTTCTGCCTGGGCGGGATTCTAACTTAGAGGCGTTCAGTCATAATCCCACAGAAGGGGGAAAGAGGGCAAGAGTCTGAGAGAGCCACGGGAGGGAGAGAAGGACCTCACACCCACAGGCCGAATCCCTACGGGCCCCACCAACCCCCCCCCCCCCCGATCCCGAGGGGACAGAGGTGACCTCCACAGGGGTCTTTAAACCTGCGCGCTGGAACGCGACAGCCAGGTACCAAGAAAGGATTGGGGAGGACACATGAAGTCCAAAAATTTACACCAATCCGACTGCCACTGACTCCTGTGTGCTGGGATTATTGGCATGCGCCACCACTGCCCGGCCTTATTTTAATTTTTTAATGTACATCATTCGCTATGAATGTGTCAGATCCCTTCTAGTAGTGTTAAAGACAGTTGTGAGCTGCCATGTGGGTGTTGGGAATCCAACCCAGGTCCTTTGGAAGAGCTGACAGTCCTCCTCACCACCGATCCATCTCTCTAGTCCCATTTGCTTTGTCTTCATGTTCTCTTTCTTTGAATTATGAGGAACCGCCACACAGGGGGGAAAGAATCTTCTGAAGTGATCTTCTCTGTTCTCTGTGTTTACCATCCCTCTAGATGGCAGGGACTTAAGTCCAATTCACAGGGGGTGGGGGGCAGGGGGGCAGAGCGGAGCGCCGGGGGCGGGGGGGCGGGGGGGGTTGTGAGGAGTCTCTCACCCCAGACTTTGAAAGTACCCTTTAATTTAAAAGTGTAAAAAAAAAAAAACCAATGTTACTACTAACACACATTTGTTTTGGAATATAATTTATGGTAGAAAGAAATGTGTGGGTTCACATACAAGCCCAAACATACACAAGAGACTGGAGAGACCAAAAGGCAGAGCAGCCGATGCCTGTTCTTTTCGTTCAGGGTACTATTTATGTGAAATGGGTTGGAGTCCTTCCTAGTCCCCTCTACCATGACCTAGAAGTGTGACTGTCTTAAGCTGAAATCAGGAAGCAGTCCATTTCTGGAAGAGGAAAGAAAGGGTTGCTATGAGTTCAAGGGCCAGCCTGGTCTACAAAGTGAGTCCAGGATGGCCAAGGCTACAGAGAGAAACCCTGTCTCGGAACCAAACAAACAAACAAACAAACAAACAAAGAAACATAAAAAAATCTTAAAAGAATCCCACACGCAGCTGCCGGTTATCATATGGTGGTGCACGCGTTTAATCCCAGCACTTGGGAAGCAGAGGCAGGTGGAACACTGTGAGTTCGAGGCCACCTTGGTCTACAAAGTGAGTCCAGGACAGTTAAGGCTACACAGAGAAACCCTGTCTGAAAATAAAGTAAAGATGAGACCACAGGAGCAACACCAGACCTCCCCCTCAGCTGGGTCGTTTCATTTTGTTTTTCTCTCTTTCTGTTCTCTTTGAGTTCTGCATTAAGTGTGCAGTGTTCTGCCTGCATCTCCACCTGCGGGCCAGGAGAGGGCGCCATGTCTCCTCATAAATGGTTGTGAGCCACCACGTGGCTGCTGGGAACTGAAGGCTATACCTTCCCAAGAGCTGCCAGTGCTCTTCAATCCTGACGCATTTTTATTTTTGTTATTTTTATTTTTTATGTTTGTGGTTTTTCGAGACAGGGGTTCTCTGTGCAACAGCTCTGGGTGTCCTGGAACTCACGGAGATCCACTGGCCTCTGCCTCCCAAGCACCGGGAGTAAAGGCGTGCGCCGCTATTTTATGTCTCTTAATGCTCTCTTTGGTTTAAATGCTGAGGTGCTGTCACACAGAAAGGAGTATAACTTATAAGAAAAATGCACGATCATCCAGATGCTGTGGCGCTCGCTTTTAGATAAAAATAATGACATGGATGGGAAAAAACAGGACAAATAAAACAACAACACAAAAATGCACATAAAATTTACTGAATCATTAATAAAGAATAAGCAATGAAACGTGGTCTTACAAACAGGCAAAAAGACAAAGAAAGAGACATATGGTTAGAGAGACCCTAAGGCAGAGTAGCCATGATTTGAGAAACTGATCATTTTATTTTCGCTAATTACAGCAGAAAACACAAATAGAATTGACTGGTCTGGAACTTTTCCTGTGTCTCAGGCAGACATATTTAGTTAATTTTGGGTTCTTTGAAAGCTAGTTTATTTGTGTAGCCTTCACACAAACACACACACACACACAAAAACCGGGGGGGGGGCAAGCATGAAGGGGGAAGGAGAGAAAGAGAGAGAGAGAGAGAGAGAGAGAGAGAGAGAGAGAGAGAGAGAGAGAGAGAGAGAGAGAGAGAACCCTGTGTAAAATAATGTGTCTGTCTAGAATTCAGGGTGTAAAGAAGGTGAGATATCCATAGGGCCTTATGAATATCCATTCGAGTCAGAGGGAGACAGATAGACTGTGAATTCAGGTGGCTAGTCTGGCCTAAATAGTGAATTCAGAGACAATAAGGGCTACATAAAGAGACTGACCCTGTCTGTGAAAATCCAAACAAACAGCAAACAAATGAGAGTTTTCCTGTGAAACATGAAAATGCCCGACTTTCATATCAGCCAGCCATGAAGGCTTCCTGACCTCCACCTCCAAGGAGAAGTAGGGTGTAACTGGAAGATAATTAAGAGATAAACAGTCAAGCAGCAGCCTCACCCACACTTTCTGACACAAGGTCAAAGGGTAACCTTCAACTTTTGCTTTTTTTCCTTTGAAAGGAATAGGCCTTGTTCTGGCCTGTAAGTCTGTGTGTGTGTGTGTGTGTGTGTGTGTGTGTGTGTGTGTGTGTGTGTGTGTGTGTCTTTGTTTTTCCCCCAAAACAGGGTTTCTCTGTGTAGCCTTGGCTGTCCTGTCCTGGACTCGCTCTGTAGACCGGGCCTACCTCAAACTTATAAAGATCTGCCTGCCTGCCTCTGCTTCCTGAATGCTGGGATTAAAGGCCTGCAGCACCATGCCCAGCTTTGTTTCTGTTCCCTGCCCCCAGTGTTCACATTTAAGTCCATCCATATGAGTCTGGTGTCTGAGAGTGGTCAGTGAGTGGCCACTCTTGAACACATAACCAAAACAAAACAAAACCAAATTATCAAACGGGAATGGCAAAAGCAGTGTAATCTTTGTTTCCAGGCCAGATTGGCCTATAGCGAAAGTTCAAAACAGCCATGGCCATGACAAACAAGCCTGTCTGGTTTGGTTGGTTGGTTGGGTATTTTTGTTTTCGTTTTTCTTTTTGTTTTTGTTTTTGAGGCAGGTTTTCTCTGTGTAGCCTTGGCTATCTTGGACTGACTTTGTAAACCAGGCTGGACTCGAACTAACAGAGATCTACCTGCATCTGCTTCCAGAGTGCTGGGATTGAATACCTGTGTGTTTTTAATTCCCTGTTACTTTATTGTTCATTCTATTTGATTTTATAAGGTAGCGCTCTCTCTCTCTCTCTCTCTCTCTCTCTCTCTCTCTCTCTCTCTCTCTCTCTGTGTGTGTGTGTGTGTGTGTGTGTGTGTGTGTGTGTAAATGACCATGTGTGGTCTGATACCCTCATCATTTATGATTGCTCATGCAAACTATGATTGAACCTTAGACTCTGATGAGTGGCTAACCCAAACCCTAACCGGCCCAACCCCTCAGGACATACAAAGTAAAGTAGAATAAGCCCAAGTGAAAGAGAGCAAAATTGACCTGCCTGACAAATCAGTTATTGGCAAATCAGTTAGGATAGGCAGCTTTGGGGAGGGAGGCTCCTTTTGAAAACACCTCACTGCTTGGGGTCCCTCCTTGGTTGTGTCTGCTGTTGCTGCCAATGCTGTTCCTGCCCAGCCCAACTTCTGGTCTCAGAATAAATACAGTGTTAGAGCAAATTAAAGCACTAGTCCAATGGTGCTAGAGATGATCTTCTCTTTCCAGCTGCTGGGTGCTGACATGACAGGCATGTATGGATTAAGTGAATGCATAATAAGAGGATGGAGCCCAGGGCTTTGGAAGCACCCTAGGCCATGGCTTCCCCTTCCCCCCTCCCCCTACCCCCAACCTTCTCTGTCCTTCTCTTTTTCTCTTTCTCTCTCTCCCTCTCTCTCTCTCTCTCTCTCTCTCTCTCTCTCGACAATTTTTGGGGTGTGGGTGGGTGGCACTTTTTGCCCAGGATGACTCCTACTTGTTAGGCATGGGCCAGCATGTTCATTACAGGGAGGAGTGGAGCCCAAGGCTTTTGAAGCAGCCTAGGTTAGGGCTTTCCCTTCCCCTCATGTGTCTGGAGCACTGAAGGTAAGGGAGGTGGAACAATCCATGGCGCCTGCTACCATGGCTACCACATAAATTTAAAGCAAATTTAATAGTGAAATAAAAATCAAATGTGTGCCTTGAATCACACACAACACTCAGGACGAAGAGGCTGGCAGATCACTGTGAGTTGGAGGCCAGCTGGGTCTACAGATTGAGTCTGGGATGGACAAGGCTACACAGAGAGACCCTGTCTTGACAAACCTAAACAAAACAAACAAACAAAAACAAAAAACCCACCAAAAACAAAAATCAAGTTTGCTAAAAAGACACATGAGCAACCCACACACAATCTGTTTATTTCCAGACATGGGCCAGCATATCCAAAGTTAATGCAGGACAGACAGAGCTTCGGATTCCCTAACCTATAGATACATAGATAGATAGACAGACAGACACACAGACACACAGACAGACAGATGGTAGTTAGGATAAGAGTCACTGGAAATCACTCGCTATCCCTCTCCAGATCAGACCTCCCTTTAATGCACAGAATTCTAACTGCTATATGTCCACTGAGTGATTGGATTAAAGGTGGGTGTGTGTGCGCGCACGAGCGAGACCACACCTGGCCTCCTTTCATTTCTTTACCTTCCATTGATCTAAGTCTGGGGTTCTAGTGGTCAGTGTGTGGCTAATCTTGAACCCATAACGCTGTCACTTTATTATATGTTTAGTTTAAAGTCAAATTCTCTGACGGTGTTCACCAAAATGAAGCCACCTTCTGGAGGGCAGATATCACGGTGGCTTACCTCACCAATACGGAAGCAGTCCTGGGACATACTTTTCAAGGTCATTTATTCTGGAGGACCAGAACTTAAACCCAATTTGCATGTGTGGAATTCTGAGGAAGTTCTCCTAATCTACACAGTACCCTCGCTGTGTGAAAAGAAAATCAACCAAATTGTTTAACTCCCTGTCTTTTAAAAAATTGTTTTTTAATTAATAAAAATATTAGAAGGAAGCCGGGCGTGATGGCGCATGACTTTAATCCCAGCACTTGGGAAGCAGAGGCAGGTGGATCGCTGTAAGTTCAAGGGGTCTACAAAATGAGTCCATGACGGCCAAGGCTAACACAGAGAAACCTTGTCTCGAAAAATATATATATATTAGAAGGAAGAGAAGGAAGAGGAGGAGGAGGAGGAAAGGAAGGAAGGAAGGAAAGAGCCAGGCCTGGTGACAGCAATGCACTGATTATTTAAATTTTTCATGGCATTAGTCATAAGAAAAAAATAAAATAAAACAGATATAATTAATTGTCCTGGCATGCACCACCAGGCCCTGCTTCCCTTAATTTCATTTATTTATTTACTTATTTATATTGGTTTTTTAAGACAGGGTTTCTCTGGGTAGCCTTGGGTGTCCTGGAACTCTGTTTTTAGACCACGCTGGTCTCAAACTCACAGAGATCCACCTACCTCTGCCTCCCAAATGCTGGGATGAATGGTGTGTGCCACCATGCTGGTCCTTTCAGCTCTTTATCTCCAAGAAAGTTTCTAGGTAGTCCTGGGAGTTCCAAACTAAGTCCATCTACACATCAGTTTCTAAGACAGCCAGAGGAGGAGGAGAGAGAGAGAGAGAGAGAGAGAGAGAGAGAGAGAGAGAGAGAGAGAGAGAGAGAGAGACAGAGAGAGACAGAGAGAGACAGAGACAGAGAGAGACAGAGAGAGACAGAGAGAGAAAGAGAGTCCATCTCCAAAAACCTTAGATAAGTAAGATACACAGACAGAAAGGCAAATGGAGGCCAAGCATCATAGTTTCCTCATGTAATCACAGCAGAGACAGGTGGACTTCTGTGTTTGGTTTTTCCAAGTACATATTTAAGTCTTTATTCAGCTATCTATCAAGGATAAACCGGTCCTTTATTTAGTGTAGTCTCCGTACCCCACGTGGAACCATTGAAATCCCTAACTAGATGAGGCCTGCCTCCAGCTCATAGAGTTTCACCTGCCTCTGCCTTCAGAGCTATGGGATTCAAGGCCTACAGGACCACACAGAGCTGGCTTATTTAAGTTCTGGTTTCAGAAGTTAAACCCAATGTGCATGTACAGAATTATAGGGAAGCCTATCTGATCTACACAGTTCCCTCGCTCCATGAAAAGACAAACCACATAAAGGCTTAACTCGCTCTCTGAAAACAAAAAAACAAAAATTAAGAGCTGGATGGAGAGGTGGCTCAGAGGTTAAAGGAGCACTGACTGCCCCTCCAGAGGTCCTGAGTTGCATTCCCAGGAGCACACGGTGGCTCACGGCCATCTATAATTTGATCTAACTTTCTCCCCTGGCGTGCAGGCATACACGCAGGCAGATGGAGCACTGTACACATAATAATGAATAAATATTTTTAATTGAAAAAAAACTTTTAAATTAACCATAATGACAGGGGGGAAAATTAGTTCAGAATCTTTCAGTAGCCAAGCGGTGGTGGCACATGCCTTTCTTTAATCCCAGCCCTTGGGAGGCAGAGACAGGTGGATTGTTGTGAGTTTGAGGCCAGCCTCGTCTACACAGCGGGTCCAAGACAGCCAAGGTTCCATAAAGGAATGCTGTCTTCAGGAAACAAAACCAAAACCAAACCAAAGGAAACAAAAAAATTTAGACCGAGGAGCTACACCAGACTTCTGAGACGGTTCCTTTCATTTTATTTACCTTTATTTCATTTCATTATTTTTTTTATTTCTTTTTTTTTTGGGCGGGGGCAAGGGATTCGTTTTTCATGTTAGGGTTTCTCTGTGTAGCCTTGACTGTCCTGGACTTACTTGCTTTTTTAGACCAGGCTGTCCTAAAACTTACTGCAATCCGACTGCCTCTGCCTTCTGAGTGCTGGGATTATTAGCGTGGGCCACCACCGCCCGGCCTTATTTTAATTTTTTTCTGTGCATCATTCGGTATGAATGTGTCAGATCCCTTCTAGTGGCGTTAGAGACAGTTGTGAGCTGCCGTGTGGGTGTTGGGATTCCAACAGAGGTTCTTTGGAAGAGCTGCCAGTGCTCTTCACGACCGATCCATCTCTCTAGTCCCATTTGCTTTGTCTTCATGCTCTCTTTCTTTGAATTCTGAGGCACCGCCAAACAGGGGAGAAAAAAATCTTCCGAAGTGATCTTCTCTGTTCTCTGTTTACCATCCCTCTAGATGGCAGGGACTTAAATCCAATTCACACGGGGTGGGGGGCATGGGGGCGGAGCAGAGGGCCGGGGGCGGAGGGTGGGGGGGCACTTGCATGCGCGCAGGGGGCAGGAGGGTGATTGTGAGGAGCCTCTCACCCCAGACCTTGAAAGTACCCTTTAAATTAAAAGTGTAAAAAAAAAACAACATTACTACCAACACTCATTTGTTTTGGAATATAATTTATGGTAGAAAGAAATGTGTTGGTTCGCGTACAGGCCCAAACATACACAAGATACTGGAGAGACCAAAAGGTAGACCAGCCGATGCCTGTTCTTTTCGTTCAGTGTACTATTTTTGTGAAATGGGTTGGAGTCCTTCCTAGTCCCGTCTACCATGACCTAGAAGTGTGACTGTCTTAAGCTGAAATCAGGAAGCAGTCCATTTCTGGAAGAGGAAAGAAAGGGTTGCTATGAGTTCAAGGGCCAGCCTGGTCTACAAAGTGCGTCCAGGATGGCCAAGGCTACACAGAGAAACCATGTATCGAAAAACAAAAAAATACAAATGAACAAACATAAAAAAAATCTTAAAAGTATCCCTGACACATCTGCCGGGTATGGTATGGTGGTGCACGCGTTTAATCCCAGCACTCGGGAGGCAGAGGCACATGGATCGCTGTAAAATTTCAGGGCCAGCCAGACTGGTCTACAAAGCGAGTCCAGGACATCCAAGGCTAACACAGAGAGACCCTGTCTCCAAAAGACAAAAAAGAAAAAAAAAAGAATCTGACATCTAAATTTTAACCAACCATTAGCTAGTTTACATCCTACAGGTGCCCATCTACCCACGGAACACGCCACATTTCCACTGAGTCCTATCTCGCTGTGGTAAAAGTGAGACCACAGGAGCAACACCAGACCTCCCCCTCAGCTGGGTCGTTTCATTTTGTTTTTCTCTCTTTCTGTTCTCTTTGAGTTCTGCATTAGGTGTGCAGTGTTCTGCCTGCATCTCCACCTGCGGGCCAGGAGAGGGCACCAGGTCTCCTCATAAATGGTTGTGAGCCACCACGTGGCTGCTCGGAACTGAAGGCTCTACCTTCCCAAGAGCAGCAGGTGCTCTTCAACCCTGACGCATTTTTATTTTTGTTATTTTTATTTTTTATGTTTGTGGTTTTTCGAGACAGGGGTTCTCTGTGCAACAGCTCTGGGTGTCCTGGAACTCACGGAGATCCACTGGCCTCTGCCACCCAAGCACCGGGAGTAAAGGCGTGTGCTGCCGTTTTATGTTTCTTAATGCTCTCTTTGGTTTAAATGCTGAGGTGCTGTCACAGAGAAAGGAGAATAACTTATCAGAAAAATGCACCATCATCCAGACGCTGTGGCGCTCGCTTTTAGATAAAAATAATGACATCGATGGGAAAAGACAGGACGACCCCACCCCGGCCCCGCCCGTGCGCCACCCCCCAGGGCTGCCAAGGATGCGGGGAGACAGGGAAAGGGGTTGACACTTGGGTGGAGGGGTCAGGAGGAACAGGGAGAAGGAAAGATCCGCCAGGAGCCACTGGCGTGGCCAGGCGCGTGCTGCAGGGTTGAATCCTCCGGGTGGACTGCAAGGACCTCATCCCATTTACCTCTTAACGCTTTCACTCCCTGTTGACCTCTCTCTTCAAAATTCTTTTCAAATTTCCCTTAAGGTACTTGTTGACTATAGGTCTCCTGCCGGTATTTAGCCTTAGATGGAGTTTACCACCCGCTTTGGGCTGCATTCCCAAGCAACCCTACTCCGGGAAGACCCGGACCCGGCGCGCTGGGGGCCGCTACCGGCCTCATGCCGTCCACGGGCTGGGCCTTGATCAGAAGGATTGGGCCCCCCACAAGGGGCGCCGGGAAGTGGGTCTTTTGTACACCACATTTCCTGTGCCACGCCGAGTGGCGGGGATTCGGCACTGGGCTCTTCCCTGTTCACTCGCCATTACTGAGGGAATCCTGGTTAGTTTCTTTTCCTATGCTGACTAATATGCTTAAATTCAGCGGGTTGCCACCTCTGATCTAAGGTCGCGGAGCCAGAGGGAGAGGACACGGTGTGGCAGGAGAGGGGCGGCGGCCACGGGAAAGGGACCGAGGCCCCTTTCTTCTCCACCACCCCGCCCGCCCTCCATGACACACGTCTGAGGGGTCCGCGAGAGAAAGAGCAAGAAGATCGAAGGGAAGAGCGTGGAGGTGGAGGCGGCGGCGAAGCAGGAACACGAGCTGGCGACCTCGCTTTGGCGAGTGGCTGGGGTCCCAGGGCACGCAACGTGGCACGGAGATGGGGCCGACACGCGCAGCCTCTACCTGACCCCATCCCCCGGGGAGCGCTTGCATCAGCAAAGGGATAGACTGCGGCGTCCTGCAGGACCCTCACTGGAGGGGGACAACCCCCGGGCAGAGGAAAGACGGAGAAGGTGGTGGGGCCGGTCCAGGGAGCACAGACCGATGGCGCAGCCTCGGCACGGGCTCGGCCAACCTTACGGACTCGGGCGGCATGACAATGCTCCCAGATGGCTAAGGGGTGCGTGGGGCGGGAACCCAAACCCGGGGACCGGCGTGGCCGCATGAGATGTCGGGCAGACACGGTGGCAGAAGACGAAGGAGAACGCAGAGGGCCGAGATCCGGACCCTGATGACTCCAAGGGTACGACGACCCCGCCTAGAGAGGTCTAACCTGGACCACGACCTCCATCACCGCCAACGCGTGACCGCTCACACTGCCACACGGCCGTCAACACAGACACCGGGGACATGGGAAGACTGCCAGCGACCCCCCTTCCTTTCCCACCACCTTGCCTCTCGAAGCTTTGCGGCCTTTCTTCACGCTCTCCTCTGCACGGAGGCCGGAAAGCGGCGATGTCGGCACGCCGACAACCACCCCACACGTCTGAACTTCTGCGGACGGAGGGCCCGGAGTCGGGGACCCTGCAAACAAACCCACAGCCACGCGAACCCACCCCTCAGAGACGGACACCGAAGGGGTTTTGCGATTGATTGTCAAGTGACACTCAGACAGGCGTATCCCTGGGAGGAACCCAGGGCCGCAAGTGCATTCGAAGTGTCAATGATAAATGTGTCCTGCAATTCACATTAATTCTCGCAGCTAGCTGTGTTCTTCATCGCCGCACGAGCCGAGTGATCCACCGCTAAGAATCGTACGAGTTTTTCGTCGGGCGTGTAGGAGAGACGGGAGTCCCTCGCTCACATCACACGTGCTGGTGTCGGCACAGTGCCCCGCCCCCCACACCGGGAGAGAGGGCTCGCCTCGGGCCGGCCAGCAAGAGCAAAACAGAAGGAACACGAACTCTGGGGGATGGGTCGGTCAGACGGAATGGGAAAAGAACCACACACACACACAGCAACACGGGACCCGCCCAGCAAACACGGTCGAGGCGCCCATGACACGGGAAGCCAGGACGGCAAGCCAGGCACAGCTGCAAGAGGCCCACGGACGCCCAAAGGGGAGGCTCCCACCCCAACCCGCAACCACGGCCTGGGGAGCGTCCCTGGAAGGCTGAAAGCGGGCAAGAGTCTGAGAGAGCCGCTGGAGGGATAGAGGGACCTCACACACCCCCAAGCCAACTCCCTACGGGCCCCGCCGCCTCCCCCCTACCCTGGGGGCAGAGAGGCGATTTCCACGGGGTCTTTAAACCTGCGCGCCTGAACGCGACAGCCAGGTACTCGGAAAGGTTCGGGGAGGACACTCGAGGTCAGAAAAGCCAGGAGGAGATGGATGCCGGACCCACCGCGGCCATCGCCGACCGCATGCAACACACTCTAGGCTCGGTAAATCCGGAGCCACCGCGTAGGTGGCCGAGATGAGACGCGAAAGCGCCCCCCACCACAACCACGACATAGACTGGCACCACCGCCATGGGAGGAGATGAGCCTGATGGGAAAAAGGGGCGGCCTGGGGGTCGCGGCAGGCACCTAGCATGCAGGGTCGGCCACCCCAGGGAAGAAGCAGAAGGAGCGAAGAGATGGGAGAGGATTGTGAGAGAGGGCTGGGAATGGCAAGGGCTGCCCACCCCACAACAGACGGCAACGTGCCCCGCCTCCTCACCATCCTCTACCTCTTTCCTCTTCCCTCCTTCTTTCAACCCAGAGGACTGAACGACCAAGACCGACCACATGCGGCAGCAGCCAATGCGACCTGGGAAACGTGCCTCCCGGCAGGGAAAAACAAAGACAGGGACGGACGAACGAACGGACAGACGGGCATGGCCAGCCGACCGGCGCCTCTTCTTAATGATCCTTCTGCAGGTTCACCTACGAAAACTTTGTTACGACTTTTACTTCCTCTAGATAGTCAAGTTCGAACGTCTTCTCAGCGCTCCGCCAGGGCCTTGGGCCGACCCCGATGGGGCCAATCCGAGGGCCTCACTAAACCGGCCAATTGGTAGTAGCGACAGGCAGTGTGTACAAAGGGCAGGGACTTAATCAATGCAAGCTTATGACCCACACTTACTGGGAATTCCTCGTTCATGGGGAATAATTGCAATCCCTGATCCCTGTCACAAATGGGGTTCAACGGGTTACCCGTGCCTGCCAGCTTAGGGTAGGAACACACTGAGCCAGAGAGTGTAGCGCGCGTGTAGCCCCGGACATCTAAGGGCATCACAGACTTATTATTGCTCAATCTCTGGTGGCTGAACGCCACTTGTCCCTCTAAGAAGTTGGGGGACGCCGACTGCTTGGGGGTTGCGTAACTAGTTAGCATGCCAGAGTCTCGTTTGTTATCAGAATTAACCAGAAAAATCGCTCCACCAACTAAGAACGGCCATGCACCACCACCCATGGAATCAAGAAAGAGCTATCAATCTGTCAATCCTGTCCATGTCCCGGCCGGGTAAGGTTTCCTGTGTTGAGTCAAATTAAGCCACAGGCTCCACTCCTGGTGGTGCCCTTCCATCAATTCCTTTAAGTTTCACCTTTGCAACCATACTCCCCCTGGAACCCAAAGAACTTGGTTTCCGGGAAGCTGCCCGGCAGGTCATGGGAAGACCATTTCATTTTGCGTAATGTTCTCTTTGGTTTAAATGCTGAGGCGCTGTCACGCAGAAAAGAGTGTAATTTATGAGAACAACACAACATCATCCGGGCGCAGTGGTGCTCTGTGGATGATACCATCGCAAGGGCAATATTGGCCCAATCCCTCCAGTACTGGCACCGGCCATAGAGAGGGGGGCGAGGCTCTCCCGCTCCACTGGGCAGGTGTAAGAACCAAGTTTTGGGGTTTTGTTCTGTTTTGTTTCTGTCTCCCACTACCACCACCCCCACACCCTCGGCCCAGAGACAGGGTTTCTCTGTGTAGCGTTGGCTGCCCAGTCTGGGGCTCCTTTTGTAGACCAGGCTGGCCTTAAACTCACAGCTATCTGCCTGCCTCTGCCTCCAGAGTGCTGGGATTAAAGGCCTGCACCACCATGCCATGCCTGGCTTTGTTTTTGGTTTTGTTTTCCTTTGCCTTTAACCCCAGCACTTGGGAGACAGAGGCGAGAGAATCACTTGCACTTGCATGTCCAAGACAGGCAAGGCTACATGAGAAACCTTGTCTGGAAACAAACAAGCAAGCAAGCAAGCAAGCAAGCAAACAAAAAACAATTTCTTTAACCCAAGAAAAGTTCTAGTTCCAAACTTGGTCAGTATACACAGCGATTTTCAAGACAGAGAGGAATATAGAGAGAGACTCTGTCTCCAAAATAATTTAAACACTGTGTAAGTAGATAAGTAAGTAAGTAAATACATCGATGATAGATTGATCGATAGATAGATAGATAGATAGATAGATAGATAGATAGATAGATAGGATTAAGGGTGTGTGCCACCATGCCTGGCTAAATATTTAATTTTTTACTCAAATATTTTAAAAGATTATACTAGTCATTTATTTAGTGTATTCTCCGTACTATACTAATACATAAATACACAGATGTTAGATACATACACACATACACCCATAGATACATAGATAGATATAGAGAGAGATACAGAGATAGAAAGATAATACACACAGAGACAGACAAATGGAGGCCAATCCTCATAGTTCCCTCATTTGATCACCACAGAGTCAGGCAGCCTGGTCTAGGGAGTGCCAGCGACCTTCTAATGTTTATTAGTCATCATTCAGTACTTAATCTATTTATTAGCAATGCAGTAGTGACTCTATAACCAGCACAGAAAATGTGATTCTATATCCAGCACAAGAAGGTGGGGGGGAGAAAGAGAGAGAGATCTTGACTAAAAGAAATAACTGGCCGGGCGTGGTAGCACACACCTTTAATCCTAGCACTCGGGAGGCAGAGGCAGGTGGATCGCTGTGAGTTCGAGGCCAGCCTGGTCTACAAAGCGAATCCAGGACAGCCAAGGCTACACAGAGAGACCCTGCCTCAAAAAAAAATCCAAAAATAAATAAATGAATAAATAAATAAATAAATAAATAAATGGGAAAAAATGGAACCAAAATCGAGAAAAAGGAAAGCATTTTCTCTGTACGTAAGCAATTCTAAGTTGTTATACCATGCCTTCTATGTACTTTGGGTTAAACTTTGTGTTCCTATGAAAAGTGTCCGTTTTCAAAGAATAGCCAAATGGCTCTTATGTGTGGTGCCTGATTTTCAAACTTTTCAAAAAGCACGGCCTGCCTGCCTGCCTTCCTTGAATTCCCAGCACCCCGGAGGTAGAGGCAGACAGATCACTGTGAGTTCGAGGCCAGCCGGTCAGCCAGCCAGCCTGCCTGCCTGCTTGCCTGTATGTCTGTCTGTCTGTGTCAAACCAAACCAAAGGAAACCAAGTAGCAGGGCCTGCCATGCATCTGGGCCATAGGAGGACAATAAAGCCTCAATGGGTTGTATATAGACCATGATGAGTTTGGGGATAGGAAACTATGATTGGAAGGCATGGTAGGAAATTAAAAATCGATTAAATTGAGAGCCCTGCCCCTCCACAAACCTAATCAAACAAACACTCAGTCAGTCTTGAAACCCTCAGGCAGCGAGTGTCTAAGCCAACTGTACACTTTCATCCATCGGGAGTGTGCTTGGTTAAAAGAAACTGAGAAAAGAAAAAGAAAAACAAAGATGGGCGGGGGCTGGAGAGAGACAGCTCAGTAGTTAAGAGCACTGTCTGCTCAATTCCCAGCTCCCACATGGCAGCTCCCACCTGTCTGTCTTTAACTCCAGGTCTAAGGTTATCTGACACTTTCATGCCTGCCTTGTTCTCAGAAGTCGGAAGCAATTTTGGAGGTGCATCACAGTACAGGATCACCTCCAAGAAAGCCCACATGGCTAATGAGCTCCTTGAACAAGATGGCCCTCGGCATGCCTGGCAGTTGTGCGCAGCCGAGCCAAAGAGTTTCTCATTCATGAAATAAAATAAAATACAAAAACCAAACCCTAGCCCTGAAATGATGATGTGGCTGGTGTGCCTGAAACAAAAATATAGGTATGTGACCCAACAGGAACAGGAACAGGAACAGGTCTCTCTCAACACCAGGAGGACTTAACCTATCTTGGTCTCCACTGGTAAAGATCCACCCCACCCCCCCTCGTAATCAAAATGAGAGCTATAAATGGGGCAGCTTTCTCCACACATCTTGTGCCTTAAGACAGTGGAAAGTCTAGCCAGCACTCAGTCTGGAGGCAGAGGCAGGTAGATCTCCATGAGCCTGGTCTACAGAGTGACTTCCAGGAGCTGTCACACAGAGGAAACCTCTGTCTTGAACCCTCCCACCCCCCACCCCTCCTAAAAGGGTGGAAAAATCACTTTTCTTCAGGAAGAAGTGGACACTAACCAGTCTGCAAAGAGGTGTGTGTGTGTGTTTGAGGGGTGGGGTGGGTGTTCCTCTTTACTTATGAAAGAAACAGTGAGTCAAGCAAAGCCTTCCTTTGATTTTTATCCTCACATTGTGGGATTACATTGCTAGAGGAAGACTAGAGGAGTCAGAGGTGGTTCTTTCTAAGTAAACATTAGAGACCATATCTTCAACTGGAGCGAGTGAGGGTTTGTTGTTGTTGTTATTGTTGTTGTTGTTGTTGTTGTTGTTTTCCTTTTCTTGGGGGGGCGAGTTCTAAAACATTCCCTCTGAAAGCAAACTGAACTCATGCACCAGGAGAATCATGTCTCAGCAGTTAAGAGTACCGGGTGTTCTGACACACGCCTCGTGAGTACCAGTAGTCCACAGATGCACGCACAGCCAGACAAGCTGAGAAACAAATAAATACCTGGAAACTAATTCTTTATCCATTTATTCACATTATTTTATTGAGTCAGGGTTAGTGAAAGAGGGCTGGGAGGTAGGGAGAGTACCAGCTATGGGTCAGGAGGGGAGGGTTGTCTTCTTATGCTGTGAGGATGAAGTTTCATATGTCGGTCCAGATGGGCTGGCTATTTTCTCCAAGAAGAATCTTCCTTCTGGCCTCTCCCTCCTACATGGAGGCAAGAAAGCAAGCAGAGAAAACAGCTGTCAAGTTGGGACCCATAAAGCAAGTGTCCATTCCACAAATGCGGACAGGAAGGAGAGAGAGAGAGAGAGAGAGAGAGAGAGAGAGAGAGAGAGAGAGAGAGAGGTGGGGGAGGGGGGAGAGATCTGCATCTAACACACAAAGTTTTAGGTAACACAATGCTTCCCAATGTCTCCTCCCTATTTCTCTTCCCCACCTCCAGCAAATGACATCACCTCCCCCCACACACACACACAGTAATGGGTGGGAGCGCGCATCTGTGATCAGACCTGGAACAAAACAGAAAACTATGGTAGTCTGCCATTTTTGGAGTTAACACTGGACCTCTCTTCAAGGCGATCTGGTGTCTTCTTCTGGCCTTCAGATAAACATAGAGAAAGTAATGAATGAATGAATGAATGAATGAATGAATAAGTAAATAAATAAAATAGCTCCTGGAGGAGGTATAGAAAGATTATGGTGCCCTCTTCTTGCCTGCAGGTGCAGATAGATAGATAGATAGACAGATAAATAGAAAGAAAGAAAGAAGGAAGGAAAGAAAGTTCGATCTTCACAGACTGAGTAATTAACCACATATTTATTGATAAATGGCTCCAGGAGGAGGAGGAGGAGGAGGTGAAGGAGGAGGAGGAGAAACATATCTGGTGCACTCTTCTGGCCGGCCCTATATATATATCTGCAGATAGACAAGCGTAGGATAGATAGATTGATAGATAGATAGATAGATAAACAAATAGATAGCTTGATAAATAGATAAACAGATAAATAAATAAATGGATAGAAAGATAGGCAAATGAATGAATAAACAAACACACAAATAAACAAGTAAATAAATAAACAAATAAGTAAATTAATTAATTAATAGCCCACCGGTCCCCCTCCCCCCAGTGGCATGGGAAAACAAACAAACAAACCAAACTTCATCAAACTTCCGTGGTTAGGCAGAAGGGACAACTGGTCGACTTCCATAGTTTTAGGTTAGGACCCGCATCCCTTGAAAGGGACAACTGGTCGACCTCCATGGTTATAGGACTCGCATCAGTTGTGTATATATATATATATATATATATATAATTAAAAAAAAAAAAAAAGAGTCCAGAAGGGACATCTGGTCGACCTGAGGTGTCCCAAATGAGAGCACACGACTCCCCGCGTGGGACTACTTGTCTACCCGGTCTCTGGGGAGAAGGGCGGTGTGATCCCCAACCTCCAGGCGGGTCGGGGCACGAGCAAGGTAAAATGGATAAAGCCTACCCCGCCCCCCCCCCAGCGGTCACACCGCTACCACCGCCTTCACCTCACACCCCGGCTTGGCCAGGGTTGGAGTGGGGTCGGGCAGGAAGAGGCGGCTGCGGCGACGCGGGCAGGGGTCGCTTTCTCCCGGAGATGCGGAGGGGAAAAACGGGAACCCGTCATTCGGGAGACAGGGGGAGTGAGAGTGGGGCGGACGGGCAGGCGAGACAAACCCTTGTGTCCAGGGCTGACTTTCAGTAGATAACAGCAAGGGAGCTTCTCTGCAACATAGAAACCCCAACCCAGAAGCAGGTCGTATATGATTGGTTTAGCGCCAGGTTCCACAGGAACTTGCACTGATGTGACAGGCGAGAGGGTGGCCCCCTTTCCAGCTGCGCCCCGTTTCCCGGGACGAATGGCTCTCCGCACCAGACCCCGGTCCCAACGTGCGGCGGGGAAGACCGCCGGCTGGCCGTTGGCGACACCCCCGGGAGAGGGCGCACATGCGACATCGACGACGATGGACCGCCAGTGGGGACGGACGGGGACCCGGCTATCCGGAGCCAACTGAGGCTACCTCGGCGCTGCCATATCATTCTGCCTGGGCGGGATTATAACTTAGAGCGTTCAGTCATAATCCCACAGAAGGGGGAAAGAGGGCAAGAGTCTGAGAGAGCCACGGGAGGGAGAGAAGGACCTCACACCCACAGGCCGACTCCCTACAGGCCCCGCCGACCCCCCCCTCCCGTGGGCTGAGAGGTGACCTCCCCAGGGGTCTTTAAACCTGCGCGCCGGAACGCAACAGCCAGGTACCCGGAAAGGTTCGGGGAGGACACGCAAGGTCAGAAAGCCCGGGAGGGGAGGGATGCTGGACCCATCGTGGCCATCTCTGACCACATGCGACACGCTCTGGGTGCGGTAAAGCCAGAGTCGAGGCGTAGACGGCTGAGATGAGACAGGACAGCGCCCCCCACCACAACCACGACATAGACACGCACCACCGCCATGGGTGGTGACGAGCAGGATGAGAAAGAGGGGCGGCCCACGGGTCGCAGCAGGAAATGAGTGGGCGGGGTTGGTTACCCAGGGGAAGAAGCAGAAAGAGAAAAGAGACGGCAGACGAGCACTAGAGCTGGACGGGAAGGGCAAGGGCTTCTGCCCCCACAACAGATGGCAACGCGCCCCGCCTCCTCACCATCCTCTTTCCTCTTCCCTCCTTTCAAATCACAGAGGACCGACCAACCAACCATGCACACGGCAGCAGGAGATGCGACCCGGGACACGTGCCTCCCGGCGAGGAGTGACAAAGACAGACAGACTGATGGACACGGCCTGCCGACCTGTGCCTCTCCTTAATGATCCTTCTGCATGTTCACCTACGGAAACCTTGTTATGACTTTTACTTCCTCTAGATAGTCAAGTTCGACCGCCTTCTCAGCGCTCCGCCAGGGCCTTGGGCCGACCCGGGCGGGTCCGATCCGAGGGCCTCACTAAACCATCCAATCGGTAGTAGCGATGGGCAGTGTGTACAAAGGGCAGCGACTTAATCAACGCAAGCTTATGACCTGCACTTACTGGGAATTCCTCGTTCATGGGAAATAATTGCAATCCCCGATCCCCATCACGAATGGGGTTCAACGGGTTACCCACGCCTGCCAGCTTAGGGTAGGCACACGCTGAGCCAGTCAGTGTAGCTTGCGTGCAGCCCCGGACATCTAAGGGCATCACAGACCTGTCATTGCTCAATCTTGGGTGGCTGAACGCCACTTGTCCCTCTAAGAAGTTGGGGGACCCCGACCACTCAGGGGTCGCGTAACTAGTTAGCATGCCAGAGTCTCGTTCGTTATCGGAATTAACCAGACAAATCGCTCCACCAACTAAGAACGGCCATGCACCACCACCCTCGGAATCGAGAAAGAGCTATCAATCTGTCAATCCTGTTCGTGTCCAGGCCAGGTAAGGTTTCCCGTGTTTAGTCAAATTAAGCCGCAGGCTCCACTACTGGTGGTGCCCTTCCATCAATTCCTTTAAGTTTCAGCTTTGCAACCATACTCCCTCCGGAACCCAAAGACTTTGGTTTCCCGGAAGCTGCCTGGCAGGTCATGGGAATACCGCCGCCACATTGCCAGTCGGGATCATTTATGGTCAGAACTACAAAGGTATCTGATCGTCTTCGAACCTCAGACTTTCGTTCTTGATTAATGAAAACATTCTTGGCAAATGCTTTTGCTCTGGTGCTTCTTGTGCCAGTCCAAGAATTTCACCTCTAACGGTGCAATATGAATGTCCCCGGCCTTCCCTCTTAATCATGGCCTCAGTTCTGACTTTTGGAAGAGCAGCCAGTGCTTTTAACCCCTCCTGAGGCATTTTTTACTTTTATTTCATTTCTTTTTATTTCTTTTTGTAGTTTTTCGAGACAGGGTTTCACTGTGTAACAGCTCTGACTGCCCTGGAGCTCATGCCTGCCTCTGCCTCCCCCGTTCTAAGACAACAGGCATGCATGCTCCAGAACCACCTGGCTCCATTTCATTTTGCATAATGCTCTCTTTTGTTTATATGCTGAGGTGCTGTCACACAGAACAGAGTGTAATTTATGAGAACAACACACCATAATCCGGGTGCTGTGCTGCTCCCTGGATGATACCATCGTAATTGTAATATTGGCCCCGCCCCTCCAGTACTGTCATGAGCCCTGGCAGAGGTGGGCGGTGCTCTCCATCTCTACCAGGCGGGTGTGACAGCCAAGTTTTGGTGTTTTGTTTTGTTTTGTTTTGTTTCTGTCTCCTACTACCACCACCCCCACACCCTCCGCCCAGAGACAGGGTTTCTCTGTGTAGCATTGGCTATCCAGTCATGGGCTCCCTTTGTAGACCAGGCTGGCCTTAAACTCACAGCGATCTGCCTGCCTCTGCCTCCTGAATGCTGGGATAAAAGTCCTGCACCACCATGCCATGCCTGGGTTTGTTTTTGGTTTGTTTTACTTTGCCTTTACTCCCAGCACTTGGGAGACAGAGGCGAGAGAATCACTTGCACTTGCAAGTCCAGGACAGGAAAGGCTACGCGAGAAACCTTGTCTGGAAACAAACAAACAAGCAAGCAAGCAAGCAAACAAACAAACAAAAAACTACAATTTCTTTAACCCAAGAAAAGTTCTAGTTCCAAACTAAGTCAGTATATACAGCGATTTTCAAGACAGAAAGGAATACATAGAAAGACTCTGTCTCCAAAATAATTTAAACACTGTGTAAGTTGATAAATAAGTAAGTAAATACATCGATGATAGATAGATAGATAGATAGATAGATAGATAGATAGATAGGATTAAAGGTGTGTGCCACCATGCCTGGCTAAATATTTAATTCTTTACTCAAACATTTTAAAAGATTAAACTAGTCCTTTATTTAATGTATTCTCCATACTATACTAATACATAAATACATAGATGTTAGATACATACATACAGACAGACATAGATAGATAGATAGAGAGATAGAGAGATAGAGAGATAGATAGAGAGATAATAGACACACAGACAGAAAAATGGATACCAATCCCCATAGTTCCCTCATTTGATCACAGCAGAATCAGGCCGACTTGTCTAGGTAGTGCCAGCTACCTTCTAATGTTTATTAGTCATCAGTGAGTATTGAATCTATTTATTAGCAATGCAGCAGTGACTCTATAACCAGCCCAGAAAATCAATGTGATTCTATACCCAGCACGAGAATTTGGGAGGTAGAGAGAGAGAGAGAGAGAGAGAGAGAGAGAGAGAGAGAGAGAGAGAGAGAGAGAATTGTGTGAGGAGGCTCTCTCTCCTGATATAGAAACTATACCCATCCTTTCAATAAAAAAGAGAAGAAGAAAAAATAAAGTAAATAACCAAGCAACCAACAAACAAATAACAACAACAACAACAACAAAAGACCACTACAAGCAGTCATTTTTTTGTAATATAATTTACAGTGGAAAGAATGTGTGCGTTCACATACAGGCTCAAACATGAACAGGAGACCAATGAGACCAAAAGACAGAGCAGCCGATGTCTGTTCTTAACGTTCAGGGTACTATTTATGTGAAATGGTTTGGGGTCCTTCGTAGACCCCTCTATCATGACCTAGAAGTGACAGACTTAAGGTGACATCATGAAGCAGTCCATTTCTTGAAGAGAAAAGAGATGGGTGCTGGGATTGAGATAGGTAGGAAGGAAAGAAGGAAGAACGGGATCAAAAACCAATCTCAGCACGTAAGAGGCGGTGGTCATAGCTATAGACTGTGACTGATCACTCAGCTGAGGATTAATTTTTAACACCCGTGAATGCTCGTGCTTGCGCGCGCGTGCACGCACGCACGCAAACACACACACACACACACACACACACACACACACACACACACATACACACGATGAAACAAGAAAAGCTCCGATGAGTGCAGTTACAAAGACAATATTGGTTGTTTTGTTATTTATTTTCAAATATGTGTGTTTATTCGCATGCATGCTAGGGTGAATATAAGTATTAGAAGAATCACATATGTACACTTTAACAAACCATTTCTAGTTTAGATCCTCGTGGTCCCCTTCTACCCATGGAACACGCCAGATTTCCATTGAGCCCTATCTAAAAATGAGCCCTCTCTTAAAAATGAGACCATAGGAGCAACACCAGTCCTAACTCTTGCTGGGGCCTTTCATTTTGTTTTTCTCTCTCTGTTTCAGATTGATTCCTGGATTAAGAGTGGAGTGTTCTCCTTGCCTCTCAGGACCATCGGAAGAGCAGCCAGTGCTTTTAACTCCTCCTGAGGAATTTTTTACTTTTATTTTGTTTCTTTTTATTTCTCTTTGTGTTTTTTTGAGACAGGGTTTCTCTGTGTAACAGCTCTGACTGCCCTGGAGCTCATGCCTGCCTCTGCCACCCAAGTTCTGAGACTACAGGCATACATGCACCTCCACCGACCGGCTCCATTTCATTTTGCATAATGCTTCTTTGGTTTAAAAACCCCTCCAGTACTGGCCCCCGCCATGGCAGAGGTGGGCAGTGCTCTCCCTCCCCACCTGGCAGGTGTGACAGCCAAGTTTTGGTGTTTTGTTTTGTTTCGTTTCTGTCTCCCACTACCACCTCCCTCACACACTCCACCCTGAGACAGGGTTTCTCCGTGTAGCATTGGCTGTCCTGTCCTGGGCTCTCTTTATAGAACAGACTGGTCTTAAACTCACAGCGATCTGCCTGCCTCTGCCTCGCAAGTGCTGGGATTAAAGGTGTAGCCAGTTGGTGATGGCACATGCCTTTTTTTAATCCCAGCACTCGAGAGGTAGAGACAGGTGGACTGTAGTGAGTTTGAGGCCAGCCTCATCTACACAGCGGGTCCAGGACAGCCAAGGTTCCATAAACAAACGCTGTCTTCAGGAACCAACACCAAAACCAAACCAAAAGAAACAAAAAAATTTAGACTGAGGAGTTACACCAGACCTCTGAGATGGTTCATTTCATTTTATTTACCTTTATTTCATTTCATTATTTTTTATTTCTTTTTTTTGGGCGGGGGCAAGGGATTCATTTTTCACGTTAGGGTTTCTCTGTGTAGCCTTGACTGTCCTGGACTTACTTACTTTGGTAGACCACGCTGTCCTAAAATTTACGGCAATCCCACTGCCTCTGCCTCCCAAGTGCTGGGATTATTGGCATGTGCCACCACCGCCCGGCCTTATTTTAATTTTTTTCTGTGCATCATTCAGTATGAATGTGTCAGATCCCTTCTAGTGTCGTTACAGACAGTTGTGAGCTGCCCTGTGGGTGTTGGGAATCCAACCCAGGTCCTTTGGAAGAGCTGACAGTGCACCTCACCACCGATCCATCTCTCTAGTCCCATTTGCTTTGTCTTCATGCTCTCTTTCTTTGAATTCTGAGGCACCACAACTCAGGGGGGAAAAACATTTCCGAAGTGATCTTCTCTGTTCTCTGTGTTTACCATCCCTTTAGATGGCAGGGACTTAAATCCAATTCACACGGGGTGGGGGCATGGGGGCAGAACAGACGGTCGCGTGCACGGTGGGCAAGGGGCACAGGGCGGAAGAGGGGCACTTGCAGGCACACGAGGGGACGGGGGGGGGATTGTGAGGAGCCTCTCACCCCTGACCTAGAAAGTACCCTTTAAATTAAAAGTGTAAAAAAAACCGTACTACAAACACACATTTGTTTTGGAATATAATTTATGGTAGAAAGCATTGTGTGGGTTCGCATACAAGCCCAAACATACACAAGAGACTGGATAGATCAAAAGGCAGAGCAGCCGATGCTTGTTCTTTTCGTTCAGGGTACTATTTATGTGAAATGGGTTGGAGTCCTTCCTAGTCCCCTCTACAATGACCTAGAAGTGTGACTGTCTTAAGTTGAAATCAGGAAGCAGTCCATTTCTGGAAAAGGAAAGAAAGGGTTGTTATGAGTTCAAGGTCCAGCCTGGTCTACAAAGTGAGTCCAGGATGGCCAAGGCTACACAGAGATACCCTGTCTCGGAAAACAAACAAACAAACAAAGAAGCATAAAAAAATCTTAAAAGAATCCCACACTCATCTGCCGGGTTTGGTATGGTGGCGCACGCCTTTAATCCCAGCACTTGGGAGGCAAAGGCCAGTGGATCACTGTGAGTTCGAGGCCGCCTTGGTCTACGAAGTGAGTCCAGGACAGCTAAGGCTACACAGAGAAACCCTGTCTCAAAAAAAAAAGTAAAGATGAGACCATAGGAGCAACACCAGACCTCCCCCTCAGCTGCGTCGTTTCATTTTGGTTTTTTCTTTTTCTGTTCTCTTTGAGTTCTGAATTAAGTGTGCAGTGTTCTGCCTGTATCTCCAGCTCTGGGCCAGGAGAGGGCAGCAGTTCTCCTCATAAATGGTTGTGAGCCACTACGTGGCTGCTGGGACTGAAGGCTATACTTTCCCAAGAGCAGCCAGTGCTCTTCAACTCTGACGCATTTTTATTTTTCTTATTTTTATTTTTTATGTTTGTGGTTTTTCGAGACAGGGTTTCTCTGTGCAACAGCTCTGGCTGTCCTGGAACTCATGGAGATCCACCGGCCTCTGCCTCCCAAGCGCCGGGAGGGGACTCGGTGTGGCGGGAGAGGGGCGGCGGCCACGGGAAAGGGACCGAGGCCCCTTTCTTCTCCACCACCCTGCCCGCCGTCCATGACACACGTCTGACGGGTTCGCGAGAGAAAGAGCGAGAAGATCGACCGGGAGGAGCGCGGAGGTGGAGGCGGCGGCGAAGCGGGAACACGAGCCGGCGACCTCGCTTTGGCGAGTGCCCTGAGTCCCAGGGCTTGCAACATGGCGCGGCGACGGGGCCGACACTCGCTGCCTCTCCCTGACCCCACCCCCCGGGGAGGGCTCACATTGGCGAACGGATGGACCGCGGCGTCCCAAGGGACCGTCGCCAGAGCAAGCCAACCCCTGGGCAGAGGAAAGACGGAGAAGGCGGCGGGGCCGGTCCAGGGCGCAGAGACCGAAGGAGCAGCCACGGCACGGGGTCGGCCAACCTTGCGGGCTCGGGCGGCGGCGCGACGACGCTCCCAGATGGGGAAGGGGTGCGCGGGTCGGGAACCCGGACCTGGGGAACGGCGTGGCCCCGTGAGATGATGGGCAGACATGGAGGCAGAAGATGAAGGAGAACGAGGAGGGCCGAGATCCAGACCCTGATGACTTCAAGGGTACGACGACCCCGCCTAGAGAGGCAGAACCTGGACCGAGACCCCTCCGTCACCGCCTAAGCGTGACCGCTCGCGCCACCACACGGCCATCAACACAGACCCTGGGGACACGGTAAGACCGTCACCGACCCGCCTTCCTCGCCCACCACTGCGCCTCTCAAAGCGTTGCGGCCTTTCTTCAAGCTCTCCTCTGCACGGAGGCCGGGAGGCGGCGACAGCGGCCCGCCGACAACCACCCCACATGTCTGAACTTCGGGGGATGGAGGGCCTGGAGTCAAGAACCCTGCGAACAAACCACCAGCCGCGTGAACCCACCCCTCGGAGATGGACATCGAAGGGGTGTGGCGATTGATCTTCAAGGGACGCTCAGACAGGCATAGCCCCGGGAGGAACCCGGGGACACAAGAGAGTTCGATGTGTCGATGATCAATGTGTCCTGCGATTCACATTAATTCTCGAAGCTAGCTGCGTTCTTCATCGACGCACGAGCCGAGTGATACACTGCTAAGAGTCCTACGAGTTTTTCGTCGGGCGTGTGGGAGAGACGGGAGTCCCTCGCTCACATCACACGTGCTGGTGTCGGCACAGTGCCCGGCCCCCCACACTGGGAGAGAGGGCTCGCCTTGGGCTGGCCAGCAAGAGCAAAACAGATGGAACACGAACTCCGGGGGATGGGTCGGTCAGACGGAACGGGAAAAGAACCACACACACACACAGTGACACGGGACCCGCCCAGCGAACACAGCCGAGACGCCCAAGACATGGGAAGCCGGGACGGCAAGCTGGACACAGCTGCGCGTGCCCCACGGATGCCCAAAGGGGAGGGTCCCACCCCAACCCTCAACCACGGCCTCGGGAGCGGCCCTGGAAGGAGGAAAGTGGGGGAGAGTCTGAGAGAGCCGCGGGAGGGAGAGAGGGAACTCACACACCTCCAGGCTGACTCCCTACGGGCCCACCGCCCCCCCTGACCCTGGGGGCTGAGAGGCGAACTCCCCAGGGGTCTTTAAACCTGCGCGCCGGAACGCGACAGTCAGGTACCCGGAAAGGTTCGGGGAGGACAGGCGAGGTCAGAAAAGCCGGGAGGGGATGGATGCCGGACACACTGAGGCCATCGCCGACCGCAGGCAACACGCTTCGGGCTTGGTAAAGTCGTAGCCGTGGCATAGGCGGCCGAGATGAGGCGCGACAGCGCACCCCACCACAACCACGACATAGACTCGCACCACCGCTAAGGGAGGGGACGAGCCGGACGGGAAAGAGGGGCGGCCCGCGGGACGCGGCATTCACCTAGCGTGGGGGGTGGGCCACCCCGGGGAAGAAGCGGAAGGAGCGAAGAGAAGGGAGAGGATTGCGAGAGAGGGATGAGAATGGCAAGAGCTGCCCAACCCACAACAGACGGCAATGCGCCCCGCCTCCTCACCATCCTCTACCTCTTTCCTCTTCCCTCCTTCTTTCAACCCAGAGGACCGAATGACCGAGACCGACTGCATGGGGCAGCAGGCGATGCGACCCGGGACACGCGCCTCCCGGTGGGGAGGAACAAAGACGGACGGACAGACGGACGGACGGACGGACGGACGGACGGACGTGGCCAGCCTACCGGCGCCTCTCCTTAATGATCCTTCCGCAGGTTCAGCTATGGAAACCTTGTTACGCCTTTTACTTCCTCTAGATAGTCAAGTTTGACCATCTTCTCAGCGCTCCAGCATGGCCATCAGCCGACTCCAGCAGGGCTGATCCGAGGGCCTCACTAAACCATCCAATCGGTAGTAGCGACGGGCAGTGTGTACAAAGGGCAGCGACTTAATCAACGCAAGCTTATGACCTGATCTTACTGGGAATTCCTCGTTCCTGGGGAATAATTGCAATACCGGATCCCCATCACCAATGGGGTTAAACGGTTACCCTTGCCTGACAGCTTAGGGTAGGCACACGCTGAGCCAGTGTAGCGCGCCTGCAGCCCCGAACATCTAAGGGCATCACAGACCTGTCATTGCTCAATCTCCGGTGGCTGAACGCCACTTGTCCTCTAAGAAGTTGGGGGACGGGACGCCGACCGCTCGGGGGATGCGTAACTAGTTAGCATGCCAGAGTCTCGTTTGTTATAAGAATTAACCAGACAAATCGCTCCACCAACTAAGAACGGCCAAGCACCACAACCCAGGGAATCAAGAAAGAGCTATCAATCTGTCAATCCTGTCCATATCCAGGCAGGGTAAGGTTTCCCGTGTTGAGTCAAATTAAACCGCAGGCTCCACTACTGGTGGTGCCCTTCCGTCAATTCCTTTAAGTCTCAGCTTTGCAACCATACTCCCACCCCCCCGGAATCCAAAGACTTTGGTTTCCGGGAAGCTGCCCAGCAGGTCATGGGAATACCATTTCATTTTGCATAATGCTCTCTTTGGTTTAAATGCTGAGGCACTGTCACACAGAAAAGAGTGTAATTTATGAGAACAACACACCATCATCCGGGCCCAGTGGTGCTCGCTGGATGATACCATCACAAGTGCAATATTGACCCAATCCCTCCAGTACTGGCACCGGCCATGGAGGAGGTGGGCGGTGCTCTCCCTCTCCACTGGGCAGGTGTAACAACCAAGTTTTGGGGTTTTGTTTTGTTTTGTTTCTGTCTCCCACTACCACCACCCCCACCCCCTCTGCCTAGAGACAGGGTTTCTCTGTGTAGCATTGGCTGTCCAGCCCAGGGCTCCCTTTGTAGACCAGGCTGGCCTTAAACACACAGCGATCTGCCTGCCTCTGCCTCCAGAGTGCTGGGATTAAAGGCCTGCACCACCATGCCATGCCTGGCTTTGTTTTTGGTTTTGTTTTCCTTTGCTTTAATTCCAGCACTTGGGAGATAGAGGCAAGAGAATCACCTGTACTTGCTTGTCCAGGACAGGCAAGGCTACATGAGAAACCTTGTCTGGAAACAAACAAGCAAGCAAGCAAGCAAGCAAGCAAACAAAAAACTACAATTTCTTTAACCCAAGAAAAGTTCTAGTTCGAAACTAAGTCAGTATATACAGCAATTTTCAAGACAGACAGGAATATAGAGAGAAACTCTGTCTCCAAAATAATGTAAACACTGTGTAAGTAGATAAGTAAGTAAGTAAATACATCGATGATAGATAGATAGATAGATAGATAGATAGATAGATAGATAGATAGGATTAAGGGTGTGTGCCACCATGCCTGGCTAAATATTTAATTCTTTACTCAACTATTTTAAAAGATTAAACGAGTTCTTTATTTAGTGTATTCTCCGTACTATACTAATACATAAATACATAGATGTTAGATACATACACACATACACCCATAGATACATAGATAGATAGAGAGAGAGATACAGAGATAGAAAGATAATACACACACAGACAGACAAATGGATACCAATCCTCATAGTTCCCTCATTTGATCACCACAGAGTAAGGCAGCCTGGTCTAGGTAGTGCCAGCTACCTTCTAATGTTTATTAGTCATCAGTCAGTACTGAATCAATTTATTAGCAATGCAGCAGTGACTCTATAACCAGCCCAGAAAATCAATGTGATTGTATACACAGCACGAGAGGGTGGGAGGAGAGAGAGAGAGAGATCTTGACTAAAAGAAATAGCTGGCTGGGCGTGTTAGCACACACCTTTAATCCTAGCATTCGGGAGGCAGAGGCAGGCGGATCACTGTGAGTTCGAGGCCAGCCTGGTCTACAAAGCGAATCCAGGACAGCCAAGGCTACACAGAGAGACCCTGTCTCAAAAAAATTCCAAAAATAAAATAAATAAATAAATAAATAAATAAATAAATAAATAAATGGGAAGAAATGGAACCAAAATCCAGGAAAAGGAAAGTATTTTCTCTGTACGTAAGCAATTCTAAGTTGTTATACCATTCCTTCTATGTACTTTGGGTTAAACTTTGTGTTCCTAAGAAAAGTGTCCGTTTTCAAAGAATAGCCAAATGGCTCTTATGTGTGGTGCCTGATTTTCAAACTTTTCAAAAAGCACGACCTGCCTACCTGCCTTCCTTGAATTCCCAGCACCCCGGAGGTAGAGGCAGACAGATCACTGCAAGTTCGAGGCCAGCCGGTCAGCCAGCCAGCCTGCCTGCCTGCCTGTCTGTCTGTCTGTCTGTCTGTCTGTCTGTGTCAAACTATACCAAAGGAAACCAAGTAGCAGGGCCTGCCATGCATCTGGGCCATAGGAGGACAATGAAGTCTCACTCGGTTGTATATAGACCATGATGAGTTTGGGGATAGGAAACTATGATTGGAAGGCATGGTAGGAAATTAAAAATCGATTAAATTGAGAGCCCTGCCCCTCCACAAACCTAATCAAACAAACACTCAGTCAGTCTTGAAACCCTCAGTTAGCGAGTGTCTAAGCCAACTGTACACTTTCATCCATCGGGAGTGTGCTTGGTTAAAAGAAACTGAGAAAAGAAAAAGAAAAACAAAGATGGGCGGGGGCTGGAGAGAGACGGCTCAGTGGTTAAGAGCACTGTCTGCTCAATTCCCAGCTCCCACATGGCAGCTCCCACCTGTCTGTCTTTAACTCCAGGTCTAAGGTTATCTGACACTTTCATGCCTGCCTGCCATGCTTGTTCTCAGAAGTCGGAAGCAATTTTGGAGGTGCATCACAGTACAGGATCACCTCCAAGAAAGCCCACATGGCTAATGAGCTCCTTGAACAAGGTGGCCCTCGGCATGCCTGGCAGTTGTGCGCAGCCGAGCCAAAGAGTTTCTCATTCATGAAATAAAATAAAATACAAAAACCAAACCCTAGCCCTGAAATGATGATGTGGCTGGTGTGCCTGAAACAAAAATATAGGTATGTGACCCAACAGGAACAGGAACAGGAACAGGTCTCTCTCAACACCAGGAGGACTTAACCTATCTTGGTCTCCACTGGTAAAGATCCACCCCACCCCCCCCTCGTAATCAAAATGAGAGCTATAAATGGGGCAGCTCTCTCCACACATCTTGTGCCTTAAGACAGTGGAAAGTCTAGCCAGCACTCAGTCTGGAGGCAGAGGCAGGTAGATCTCCATGAGCCTGGTCTACAGAGTGACTTCCAGGAGCTGTCACACAGAGGAAACCTCTGTCTTGAACCCTCCCACCCCCCACCCCTCCTAAAAGGGTGGAAAAATCACTTTTCTTCAGGAAGAAGTGGACACTAACCAGTCTGCAAAGAGGTGTGTGTGTGTGTGTTTGAGGGGTGGGGTGGGTGTTCCTCTTTACTTATGAAAGAAACAGTGAGTCAAGCAAAGCCTTCCTTTGATTTTTATCCTCACATTGTGGGATTACATTGCAAGAGGAAGACTAGAGGAGTCAGAGGTGGTTCTTTCTAAGTAAACATTAAAGACCATATCTTCAACTGGAGCGAGTGAGGGTTTGTTGTTGTTGTTATTGTTGTTGTTGTTGTTGTTGTTGTTTTCCTTTTCTTGGGGGGGGCGAGTTCTAAAACATTCCCTCTGAAAGCAAACTGAACTCATGCACCAGGAGAATCATGTCTCAGCAGTTAAGAGTACCGGGTGTTCTGACACACGCCTCGTGAGTACCAGTAGTCCACAGATGCACGCACAGCCAGACAAGCTGAGAAACAAATAAATACCTGGAAACTAATTCTTTATCCATTTATTCACATTATTTTATTGAGTCAGGGTTAGTGAAAGAGGGCTGGGAGGTAGGGAGAGTACCAGCTATGGGTCAGGAGGGGAGGGTTGTCTTCTTATGCTGTGAGGATGAAGTTTCATATGTCGGTCCAGATGGGCTGGCTATTTTCTCCAAGAAGAATCTTCCTTCTGGCCTCTCCCTCCTACATGGAGGTAAGAAAGCAAGCAGAGAAAACAGCTGTCAAGTTGGGACCCATAAAGCAAGTGTCCATTCCACAAATGCGGACAGGAAGGGGAGAGAGAGAGAGAGAGAGAGAGAGAGAGAGAGAGAGAGAGAGAGAGAGAGAGAGAGTTGGGAGACGGGGAGAGACCTGCATCTAACACACAATGTTTTAGGTAACACAATGCTCCCCAATGTCTCCTCCCTGTTTCTCTTCCCCACCTCCAGCAAATGACATCACCTCCCCGACTACACACACACACACAGAAAGGGGGGGGGAGCGCACATCTGCGATCAAACCTGGAACAAAACAGAATACTATGGTAGTCTGCTATTTCTGGAGCAAACACTGGACCTCTCTTCAAGGTGATCTGGTGTCTTCTTCTGGCCTGCAGATAAACATAGAGAAATGAATGAATGAGTGAATGAATGAATGAATAAGTAAATAAATAAAATAGCTCCTGGAGGAGGTAGATAAAGATTTTGGTGCCCTCTTCTGTCAACCAGGTGCAGATAGATAGATAGACAGATAAATAGAAAGAAAGAAAGAAAGAAAGAAAGAAAGAAAGAAAGGTCGATCTTCACAGACTGAGTAATTAATCAAATATTTATTAATAAATGGCTCCAGGAGGAGGAGGAGGAGGAGGTGGAGGAGGAGGAGGAGAAAGATATCTGGTACACTCTTCTGGCCTGCCCGTATATATATCTGCAGATAGACAAGCATAGGATAGATAGATAGATAGATAGACAGATAGATAGATAGATAAACAAATAGATAGCTTGATAAATAGATAAACAAATAGACAGATAAATAAATAAATGGATAGAAAGTTAGGCAAATGAATGAATAAAAAACACACAAATAAACAAGTAAATAAATAAACAAGTAAGTAAGTAAATAAATAAATAAATAAATAAATGGCCCGCCCGTCCCCCTCCCCACAGTGGCATGGGAAAACAAACAAACAAACCAAACTTCATCAAACTTCCGTGGTTAGGCAGAAGGGAAAACTGGTCGACTTCCATAGTTTTAGGTTAGGACACGCATCCCTTGAAAGGGACAACTGGTCGACCTCCATGGTTATAGGACTCGCATCAGTTGTGTATACAGATATATATATATATATATATATATAATATTATTTTTAAAAAAAAGAGTCCAGAAGGGACATCTGGTTGACCTAAGGTGTCCCAAATGAGAGCTGGCGACTCCCCGCGTGGGACTACTGGTCTATCCGGTCTCTGGGGAGAAGGGCGGGGTGATCCCCAACCTCCAGGTGGGTCGGGGCGCAAGCGAGGCAAAACGGATAAAGTCTACCCCGCCCCCCCAGTGGTCACACCGCTGTCACTGCCTTTGCCTCACACCCCAGTTTGGCCAGGGTCGGAGCGGGGGCGGGCGGGAAAAGGCGACTGCGGCGAAGCAGGCAGGGGGCGCTTTCTCCTGGAGATGCCAATGGGAAAAACGGGAACCCGTCGTTCCGGAGACAGGGAGAGTGAGAGAGCGGCAGACGGGCTGACAAGACAAACCATTGTGTCGAGAGATGACTTTCAATAGATAACAGTGAGGAAGCTGCTCTGCAACATAGAAACCCCAACCCAGAAGCAGGTCGTCTATGATTGGTTTAGCGCCAGGTTCCACAGGAACTTGCGCTGACGTGACGGGCAAGAGGGTGGCCCCCTTTCTGGCTGCGCCCCGTTTCCCGGGACCAATGGCTCTCCACACCAGACCCCGGTACCGACACAAGGCGGGGAAGCCCACCGGCCGGCCGGCAGCGACAACCCCTTGAGAGGGCACACGCGCAAAGGTGACGATGATGGACCGCCGGCTGGGATGGAAGGGGACCTGGCTATCTGGGGCCAACCGAGGCTCCTTCAGCGATGCGGTATCGTTCTGCCTGGGCGGGATTCTAACTTAGAGGCGTTCAGTCATAATCCCACAGAAGGGGGAAAGAGGGTAAGAGTCTGAGAGAGCCACAGGAGGGAGAGAAGGACCTCACACCCACAGGCCACTCCCTAAAGGCCCCGCAGACCCCCCCATCTCGGGAGCAGAGAGGTGACCTCCCCAGGGGTCTTTAAACCTGCGTGCCTGAACGCGACAGCCAGGTACCCGGAAACGATCCGGGAGGACACGCCAGGTCAGAGAGTCCGGGAGGGGACAGATCCTGGACCCATCGCGGCCATCGCCAATCACACTTGACACGCTCCGGGCGCAGTAAAGCCAGAGTCGAGGCATAGGCGGCCGAGATGAGACGTGACAGCGCCCCCCACCACAACCATGACATTGACTCGCACCACCGCCATGGGTGGAGACAAGCGGGACGAAAAAGAGGGGCAGCCCGCGGGTGGCGGCAGGAAGAGAGCAGGCAGGGTCGGTCACCCCGGGGAAGAAGCAGAAAGAGCAAAGAGACAGGAGAGGAGCAAGAGGGACGGGAACAGCAAGGGCTGCCGCCCCACAACAGATGGCAATGCAACCCGCCTCCTCACCATCCTCTTTCCTCTTCCCTCCTTCTTTCAAAACCCAGAGGACCTACCGACCAACCGCACACACGGCAGCAGGTGATGCGACCTGGGACACTTGCCTAATGGTAAGGAGTGACAAAGACAGACAGACTGACAGACACGGCCTGCCAAACTGTGCCTCTCGTTAATGATCCTTCCCGAGGTTCACCTACAGAAACCTTGTTATGACTTTTACTTCCTCTAGGTAGTCAAGTTCGACCGTCTTCTCAGGGCTACGCCAGGGCCATAAGCCGACCCTGGCGGGGGCCGATCCAAGGGCCTCACTAAATCATCCAATCGGTAGTAGCGACAGGCGGTGTGTACAAAGGGCAGGGACTTAATCAACGCAAGCTTATGACCCGCACTTACTGGGAATTCCTCGTTCATGGGGAATAATTGCAATCCCCGATCACCATCAGGAATGGGGTTCAACGGGTTACCCGCGCCTGCCGGCGTAGGGTAGGCACACGCTGAGCCAGTCAGTGTAGCTTGCGTGCAGCCCCGGACATCTAAGGGCATCACAGACCTGTCATTGCTCAATCTTGGGTGGCTGAATGCCACTTGTCCCTCTAAGAAGTTGGGGGACGCCGACCGCTCGGGGGTCGCGTAACTAGTTAGCATGCCAGAGTCTCGTTCGTTATCGGAATTAACCAGACAAATCGCTCCACCAACTAAGAACGGCCATGCACCACCACCCACAGAATCGAGAAAGAGATATCAATCTGTCAATCCTGTCCGTGTCCGGGCCGGATGAGGTTTCCTGTGTTGAGTCAAATTAAACGCAGGCTCCACTCCTGGTGGTGCCCTTCCATCAATTCCTTTAAGTTTCAGCTTTGCAACCATACTCCTTCCGGAACCCAAAGACTTTGGTTTCCTGTAAGCTGCCTGCCAGGTCATGGGAATACCGCCGCCACATCGCCAGTCGGCATAATTTATGGTCGGAATTACGAAGGTATCTGATCGTCTTCGAACCTCTGACTTTCGTTCTTGATTAATGAAAACATTCTTGGCAAATGCTTTCGCTCTGGTCCTTCTTGCGCCAGTCCAAGAATTTCAACTCTAACAGTGCAATATGAATATCCCCGGCCATCCCTCTTATTCATGGCCTCAGTTCTGACGTTTGGAAGAGCAGCCAGTGCTTTTAACCACTCCTGAGGCATTTTTTACTTTTATTTCGATTCATTTTATTTCTTTTTGTGGTTTTTCGAGACAGGGTTTCTCTGTGTAACAGCTCTGACTGCCCTGGAGCTCATGCCTGCCTCTGCCTCCCATGTTCTGAGACAACAGGCATGCATGTGCCACCACCGGGCAGCTCCATTTCATTTTGCATAATGCTCTCTTTGGTTTAAATGCTGAGGCGCTGTCACACAGTAAAGAGTGTAATTTATGAGAACAACACACCGTCATCCGGGCGCTGTGATGCTCCCGGGATGATACCATGAGAAGGGCAATATTGGCCCCGCCACTCCAGTACTGGCACCCGACATGGAGGAGGTGGGCAGGGCTCTCCCTCTCCACCAGGCAGGTGTGACAGTTAAGTTTTGGTGTTTTGTTTTGCTTTGTTTCTGTCTCCCACTACCACCACCCCCACACCCTCCGCCCAGAGACAGGGTTTCTCTGTGTAGCGTTGGCTATCCAGTCCTCAGCTCACTTTGTAGACCAGGCTGGCCTTAAAGTCACAGCGATATGCCTGCCTCTGCCTCCTGAGTGCTGAGATTAAAGGCCTGCACCACCATGACATGCCTAGCTTTGTTTTTGGGTTTGTTTTTCTTTGCCTTTAATCCCAGCAGTTGGGAGACAGAGGCAAGAGAATCACTTGCACTTGCAAGTCCAGGAAAGGCAAGGCTACATGAGAAACCTTGTCTGGGAACAAACAAACAAGCAAGCAAGCAAGCAAGCAAGCAAACAAAAAACTACAATTTCTTTAACCCAAGAAAAGTTCTAGATCCAAACTAGGTCAGTATACACAGCGAATTTCAAGACAGACAGGATTACATAGAAAGACTCTGTCTCCAAAATAATTTAAACACTGTGTAAGTAGATAAGTAAGTAAGTAAATACATCGATAATAGATAGATACATAGATAGATAGATAGATAGATAGATAGATAGATAGATAGGATTAAAGGTGTGTGCCACCATGCCTGGCTAAATATTTAATTCTTTACTCAACTATTTTAAAAGATTAAACTAGTTCTTTATTTAGTGTATTCTTCATACAAAACTAATACGTAAATACATAGATGTTAGATACATACATACATACACACATAGATAGATAGATAGATAGGTAAATAGATAGATAATAGACATAAAGACAGACAAATGGATACCAATTCTCATAGTTCCTTCATTTGATCACAGCAGTGTCAGGCAGCCTGGACTAGGTAGTGCCAGCTAACTTCTAATGTATATTTGTCATCTGTCAGTACTGAATCTTTTTATTAGCAATGCAGCAGTGTCTCTATAACCAGCCCAGAAAATCAATGTGATTCTATACCCACCAGGAGAAGGTGGCGGGCGAAGGGGGGGGGGAGAGAATTGTTTGAGGAGGCTCTCTTTCCTGATATAGAAAGTATACCCACCCTTTCAATAAAAAAGAGAAGAAGAAAAATATAAAATAAATAACCAAGCAACCAACAAACAAACAACAACAACAACAGCAACAAAAAGACCACTACAAGCAGTAAATTGTTTTGGAATATAATTTAAATGGGAAAGAAATGTGTGGATTCACATACAGGCTGAAACATGAACAGGAGACCAACAAGAACAAAAGACAGAGCATCCAATGCCTGTTCTTATCGTTCAGGGTACTATTTATGTGAAATGGTTTGGTGTCCTTCCTAGTCCCCTCTAGCATGACCTAGAAGTGACTGACTTAAGGTGACATCAGGAAGCAGTCCATTTCTAGAAGAGGAAAGAAATGGGTGCTGGGAGTGAGATAGGTAGGAAGGAAAGAAGGAAGAAGGGGGTCTCAAACCAATCTCAGCACGTCAGAGGCAGTGGTCATAGCTAGAGACTGTGAATGATCAACCAGCTGAGGATTAATTATTAACACCCATGCATGCTCGTTCTTGCGTGCGCAAGCACACACACACACACACACACACACACACACACACACACACACACACACGATGACACAAGAAAAGCTCCAATGAGTGCAGTTACAAAGAGAGAATTGGTTGTTTTGTTATTTATCTTTAAAGATGTGTGTGTATTCGCATGCACGCTAGGGTGTATATAAGTCTTAGAAGAATCACATATGTACACGTTAACAAACCATTTCTAGTTTAGATCCTCCAGGTCCCCATCTACCCATGGAACACGCCAGATTTCCATTGAGCCCTATTTTGCTCTCTTAAAAATGAGACCACAGGAGGCACACCAGACCTCCCTCTCTGCTGGGGCCTTTCATTTTGTTTTTCTCTCTTTCTGTTTTAGATTGATTTCTGGATTAAGTGTGGAGTGTTCTGCTTGCCTCTTAGGACATTTGGAAGAGCAGCCAGTGTTTTAACCCCTCCTGAGGCATTTTTTAATTTTACTTCGTTTTATTTTATTTCTTTTTGTGGTTTTCAAGACAGGGTTTCTCTGTGTAACAGCTCTGACTGCCCTGGAGCTCATGCCTGCCTCTGCCTCCCATGTTCTGAGACAACAGGCATGCATGCGCCAACACCACCCGGCTCCATTGCATTTTGCGTAATGCTCTCTTTGGTTTAAATGCTGAGGCGCTGTCACACAGAAAAGAGTGTAATTTATAAGAACAACACACCATCATCCAGGCGCTGTGGTGCTCGCTGGATGATACCATCACAAGGGCAATATTGGCCCTGCCACTCCAGTACTGGCACCTGCCATGGAGGAGGTGGGCGGTGCTCTCCCTCTCCACCTGGCGGGTGTGACAGCCAAGTTTTTGTGTTTGGTTTTGTTTCTGTCTCCCACTACCACATTCCCCACACCATCCACCCAGAGACAGGGATTCTCCGTGTAGCGTTGGCTATCCAGTCCTGGGCTCCCTTTGTAGACCAGGCTGGCCTTATACTCACAGCGATCTGCCTGCCTCTGCCTCCTGAGTGCTGCAATTAAAGTCATGCACCACAATGCCATGCCTGGCTTAGTTTTTGTTTTTGTTTTCCTCTGCCTTTAATCCCAGCAGTTGGGAGACAGAGGGGAGAGAATCACTTGCACTTGAAAGTCCAGGACAGGGAAGGCTACACGGGAAACCTTGTCTGGAAACAAACAAGCAAGCAAGCAAGAAAAAACTACAATTTCTTTAACACAAGAAAAGTTCTAGTTCCAAACTAGGTCAGTATACACAGCGATTTTCAAGACAGACAGGAATACATAGAGAGACTCTGTCTCCAAAATAGTTTAAACACTGTGTAAGTAGATAAGTAAGTAAGTAAATACATCGATGATAGATAGATAGATAGATAGATAGATAGATAGATAGATAGATAGATAGGATTAAAGGCATGTGCCACCATGCCTGGCTAAATATTTAATTCTTTACTCAACTATTTAAAAAGGATAAACTATTCCTTTATTTAGTGAATTCTCTGTAATATACTAATACATAAACACATAGATGTTAGACACTTACATACATACACACATAGATAGAAAAATAGATAGATAGATAGATAGAGAGATAGATAGATAGATAGATAGATAGATACAAAACACACAGACAGACAAATGGAGACCAATCTTCATAGTTACCTCATTTGATCACAGCAGAGTCAAGCAGCCTGGTCTAGGTAGAGCCAGGTACCTTCTAAAACTTATTAGTCATCAGTCAGTACTGAATCTATTTATTAGCAATGCAGCAGTGACACTATAACCAGCCCAAAAAATCAATATGATTATATACCCAGCAAGAGGGGGGGGGAGAGGGAGAGGGAGAGAGAGAGAGAGAGAGAGAGAGAGAGAGAGAGAGAGAGAGAGAGAGAGAGGGAGAATTGTGTGAGGAGGCTCTCTCTCCTTATCTAGAAACTATACACACCCTTACAATAAAAAAGAAGCAGAAATAAATAAAATAACCAACCAACAAACAAATATTAACAACCATACAAAAAAGAAAACTACAAGCAGTCATTATTTTTGGAATATAATTTACAGGGGAAAGAAATGTGTGGATTCACATACAGGCTCAAACATGAACAGGAGACCAATGAGACCAAAAGACAGAGCAGCCAATGCCTGTTCTTATCGTTAAGGGTACTATATATGTGAAATGGTTTGGGGTCCTTCCTAGTCCCCTCTAGCAAGACCTAGAAGTGACTGACTTAAGGTGACATCAGGAAGCAGTCCATTTCTTGAAGCGGAAAGAAATGGGTCCTGGGAGTGAGATAGGTAGGAAGGAAAGAAGGAAGAATGGGGTCAAAAACCAATCTCAGCACGTCAGAGGCGGTGGTCATAGCTAGAGACTGTGAATGATCACTCAGCTGTGGATTAATTTTTAACACCCGTGGGGGGTGCCGACGCACACATACACACACACACACACACACACACACACACACACACGATGACACAAGAAAAGCTCCAATGAGTGCAGTTACAAAGAGAGAATTGGTTGTTTTGTTATTTATCTTTAAAGATGTGTGTGTATTCACATGCACGCTAGGGTGTATATAAGTCTTAGAAGAATCACATATGTACACGTTAACAAACCATTTCTAGTTTAGATCCTCCAGGTCCCCATCTACCCATGGAACACGCCAGATTTCCATTGAGCCCTATTTTGCTCTCTTAAAAATGAGACCACAGGAGGCACACCAGACCTCCCTCTCTGCTGGGGCCTTTCATTTTGTTTTTCTCTCTTTCTGTTTTAGATTGATATCTGGATTAAGTGTGGAGTGTTCTGCTTGCCTCTTAGGACATTTGGAAGAGCAGCCAGTGTTTTAACCCCTCCTGAGGCATTTTTTAATTTTACTTCGTTTTATTTTATTTCTTTTTGTGGTTTTCAAGACAGGGTTTCTCTGTGTAACAGCTCTGACTGCCCTGGAGCTCATGCCTGCCTCTGCCTCCCATGTTCTGAGACAACAGGCATGCATGCGCCAACACCACCCGGCTCCATTGCATTTTGCGTAATGCTCTCTTTGGTTTAAATGCTGAGGCGCTGTCACACAGAAAAGAGTGTAATTTATGAGAACAACACACCGTCATCCGGGCACTGTGATGCTCCCTGGATGATACCATGAGAAGGGCAATATTGGCCCCGCCACTCCAGTACTGGCACCCGACATGGAGGAGGTGGGCAGGGCTCTCCCTCTCCACCAGGCAGGTGTGACAGTTAAGTTTTGGTGTTTTGTTTTGCTTTGTTTCTGTCTCCCACTACCACCACCCCCACACCCTCCGCCCAGAGACAGGGTTTCTCTGTGTAGCGTTGGCTATCCAGTCCTCAGCTCACTTTGTAGACCAGGCTGGCCTTAAAGTCACAGCGATATGCCTGCCTCTGCCTCCTGAGTGCTGAGATTAAAGGCCTGCACCACCATGACATGCCTAGCTTTGTTTTTGGGTTTGTTTTTCTTTGCCTTTAATCCCAGCAGTTGGGAGACAGAGGCAAGAGAATCACTTGCACTTGCAAGTCCAGGAAAGGCAAGGCTACATGAGAAACCTTGTCTGGGAACAAACAAACAAGCAAGCAAGCAAGCAAGCAAGCAAACAAAAAACTACAATTTCTTTAACCCAAGAAAAGTTCTAGATCCAAACTAGGTCAGTATACACAGCGAATTTCAAGACAGACAGGATTACATAGAAAGACTCTGTCTCCAAAATAATTTAAACACTGTGTAAGTAGATAAGTAAGTAAGTAAATACATCGATAATAGTTAGATAGATAGATAGATAGATAGATAGATAGATAGATAGATAGATAGGATTAAAGGTGTGTGCCACCATGCCTGGCTAAATATTTAATTCTTTACTCAACTATTTTAAAAGATTAAACTAGTTCTTTGTTTAGTGTATTCTCCATACAAAACTAATACGTAAATACATAGATGTTAGATACATACATACACACATAGATAGATAGATAGATAGGTAAATAGATAGATAATAGACATAAAGACAGACAAATGGATACCAATTCTCATAGTTCCTTCATTTGATCACAGCAGTGTCAGGCAGCCTGGACTAGGTAGTGCCAGCTAACTTCTAATGTATATTTGTCATCTGTCAGTACTGAATCTTTTTATTAGCAATGCAGCAGTGTCTCTATAACCAGCCCAGAAAATCAATGTGATTCTATACCCACCAGGAGAAGGTGGCGGGCGGGGGGGGGGGGGGGGGAGAGAATTGTTTGAGGAGGCTCTCTTTCCTGATATAGAAAGTATACCCACCCTTTCAATAAAAAAGAGAAGAAGAAAAATATAAAATAAATAACCAAGCAACCAACAAACAAACAACAACAACAACAGCAACAAAAAGACCACTACAAGCAGTAAATTGTTTTGGAATATAATTTAAATGGGAAAGAAATGTGTGGATTCACATACAGGCTGAAACATGAACAGGAGACCAACAAGAACAAAAGACAGAGCAGCCAATGCCTGTTCTTATCGTTCAGGGTACTATTTATGTGAAATGGTTTGGTGTCCTTCCTAGTCCCCTCTAGCATGACCTAGAAGTGACTGACTTAAGGTGACGTCAGGAAGCAGTCCATTTCTAGAAGAGGAAAGAAATGGGTGCTAGGAGTGAGATAGGTAGGAAGGAAAGAAGGAAGAAGGGGGTCTAAAACCAATCTCAGCACGTCAGAGGCAGTGGTCATAGCTAGAGACTGTGAATGATCAACCAGCTGAGGATTAATTATTAACACCCATGCATGCTCGTTCTTGCGTGCGCAAGCACACACACACACACACACACACACACACACACACACACACACACACACGATGACACAAGAAAAGCTCCAATGAGTGCAGTTACAAAGAGAGAATTGGTTGTTTTGTTATTTATCTTTAAAGATGTGTGTGTATTCGCATGCACGCTAGGGTGTATATAAGTCTTAGAAGAATCACATATGTACACGTTAACAAACCATTTCTAGTTTAGATCCTCCAGGTCCCCATCTACCCATGGAACACGCCAGATTTCCATTGAGCCCTATTTTGCTCTCTTAAAAATGAGACCACAGGAGGCACACCAGACCTCCCTCTCTGCTGGGGCCTTTCATTTTGTTTTTCTCTCTTTCTGTTTTAGATTGATTTCTGGATTAAGTGTGGAGTGTTCTGCTTGCCTCTTAGGACATTTGGAAGAGCAGCCAGTGTTTTAACCCCTCCTGAGGCATTTTTTAATTTTACTTCGTTTTATTTTATTTCTTTTTGTGGTTTTCAAGACAGGGTTTCTCTGTGTAACAGCTCTGACTGCCCTGGAGCTCATGCCTGCCTCTGCCTCCCATGTTCTGAGACAACAGGCATGCATGCGCCAACACCACCCGGCTCCATTGCATTTTGCGTAATGCTCTCTTTGGTTTAAATGCTGAGGCGCTGTCACACAGAAAAGAGTGTAATTTATAAGAACAACACACCATCATCCAGGCGCTGTGGTGCTCGCTGGATGATACCATCACAAGGGCAATATTGGCCCTGCCACTCCAGTACTGGCACCTGCCATGGAGGAGGTGGGCGGTGCTCTCCCTCTCCACCTGGCGGGTGTGACAGCCAAGTTTTTGTGTTTGGTTTTGTTTCTGTCTCCCACTACCACCTTCCCCACACCATCCACCCAGAGACAGGGATTCTCCGTGTAGCATTGGCTATCCAGTCCTGTGCTCCCTTTGTAGACCAGGCTGGCCTTATACTCACAGCGATCTGCCTGCCCCTGCCTCCTGAGTGCTGCAATTAAAGTCATGCACCACAATGCCATGCCTGGCTTAGTTTTTGTTTTTGTTTTCCTTTGCCTTTAATCCCAGCAGTTGGGAGACAGAGGGGAGAGAATCACTTGCACTTGAAAGTCCAGGACAGGGAAGGCTACTCGGGAAACCTTGTCTAAAAACAAACAAGCAAGCAAGCAAGAAAAAACTACAATTTCTTTAACACAAGAAAAGTTCTAGTTCCAAACTAGGTCAGTATACACAGCGATTTTCAAGACAGACAGGAATACATAGAGAGACTCTGTCTCCAAAATAGTTTAAACATTGTGTAAGTAGATAAGTAAGTAAGTAAATACATCGATGATAGATAGATAGATAGATAGATAGATAGATAGATAGATAGATAGGATTAAAGGCATGTGCCACCATGCCTGGCTAAATATTTAATTCTTTACTCAACTATTTAAAAAGGATAAACTATTCCTTTATTTAGTGAATTCTCTGTAATATACTAATACATAAACACATAGATGTTAGACACTTACATACATACACACATAGATAGAAAAATAGATAGATAGATAGATACAAAACACACAGACAGACAAATGGAGACCAATCTTCATAGTTACCTCATTTGATCACAGCAGAGTCAAGCAGCCTGGTCTAGGTAGAGCCAGCTACCTTCTAAAACTTATTAGTCATCAGTCAGTACTGAATCTATTTATTAGCAATGCAGCAGTGACACTATAACCAGCCCAAAAAATCAATATGATTATATACCCAGCAGAGGGGGGGGAGAGGGAGAGGAGAGAGAGAGAGAGAGAGAGAGAGAGAGAGAGAGAGAGAGAGAGAGAGAGAGAGAGAGAGAGAGAGAGGGAGGGAGGGAGAATTGTGTGAGGAGGCTCTCTCTCCTTATCTAAAAACTATACACACCCTTACAATAAAAAAAGAAGCAGAAATAAATAAAATAACCAACCAACAAACAAATATTAACAACCATACAAAAAAGAAAACTACAAGCAGTCATTATTTTTGGAATATAATTTACAGGGGAAAGAAATGTGTGGATTCACATACAGGCTCAAACATGAACAGGAGACCAATGAGACCAAAAGACAGAGCAGCCAATGCCTGTTCTTATCGTTAAGGGTACTATATATGTGAAATGGTTTGGGGTCCTGCCTAGTCCCCTCTAGCAAGACCTAGAAGTGACTGACTTAAGGTGACATCAGGAAGCAGTCCATTTCTTGAAGCGGAAAGAAATGGGTCCTGGGAGTGAGATAGGTAGGAAGGAAAGAAGGAAGAATGGGGTCAAAAACCAATCTCAGCACGTCAGAGGCGGTGGTCATAGCTAGAGACTGTGAATGATCACTCAGCTGTGGATTAATTTTTAACACCCGTGGGGGGTGCCGACGCACACATACACACACACACACACACACACACACACACACACACACACACACACACACGATGACACAAGGAAAGCTCCAATGAGTGCAGTTACAAAGAGAGAATTGGTTGTTTTGTTATTTATCTTTAAAGATGTGTGTGTATTCACATGCACGCTAGGGTGTATATAAGTCTTAGAAGAATCACATATGTACACGTTAACAAACCATTTCTAGTTTAGATCCTCCAGGTCCCCATCTACCCATGGAACACGCCAGATTTCCATTGAGCCCTATTTTGCTCTCTTAAAAATGAGACCACTGGAGGCACACCAGACCTCCCTCTCTGCTGGGGCCTTTCATTTTGTTTTTCTCTCTTTCTGTTTTAGATTGATTTCTGGATTAAGTGTGGAGTGTTCTGCTTGCCTCTTAGGACATTTGGAAGAGCAGCCAGTGTTTTAACCCCTCCTGAGGCATTTTTTAATTTTACTTCGTTTTATTTTATTTCTTTTTGTGGTTTTCAAGACAGGGTTTCTCTGTGTAACAGCTCTGACTGCCCTGGAGCTCATGCCTGCCTCTGCCTCCCATGTTCTGAGACAACAGGCATGCATGCGCCAACACCACCCGGCTCCATTGCATTTTGCTTAATGCTCTCTTTGGATTAAATGCTGAGGCGCTGTCACACAGAAAAGAGTGTAATTTATGAGAACAACACACCGTCATCCGGGCGCTGTGATGCTCCCTGGATGATACCATGAGAAGGGCAATATTGGCCCCGCCATTCCAGTACTGGCACCCGACATGGAGGAGGTGGGCAGGGCTCTCCCTCTTCACCAGGCAGGTGTGACAGTTAAGTTTTGGTGTTTTGTTTTGCTTTGTTTCTGTCTCCCACTACCACCACCCCCACACCCTCCGCCCAGAGACAGGGTTTCTCTGTGTAGCGTTGGCTATCCAGTCCTCGGCTCACTTTGTAGACCAGGCTGGCCTTAAAGTCACAGCGATATGCCTGCCTCTGCCTCCTGAGTGCTGACATTAAAGGCCTGCACCACCATGACATGCCTAGCTTTGTTTTTGGGTTTGTTTTTCTTTGCCTTTAATCCCAGCAGTTGGGAGACAGAGGCAAGAGAATCACTTGCACTTGCAAGTCCAGGAAAGGCAAGGCTACATGAGAAACCTTGTCTGGGAACAAACAAACAAACAAGCAAGCAAGCAAGCAAGCAAACAAAAAACTACAATTTTTTTAACCCAAGAAAAGTTCTAGATCCAAACTAGGTCAGTATACACAGCGAATTTCAAGACAGACAGGATTACATAGAAAGACTCTGTCTCCAAAATAATTTAAACACTGTGTAAGTAGATAAGTAAGTAAGTAAATACATCGATGATAGATAGATAGATAGATAGATAGATAGATAGATAGATAGATAGGATTAAAGGCATGTGCCACCATGCCTGGCTAAATATTTAATTCTTTACTCAACTATTTAAAAAGGATAAACTATTCCTTTATTTAGTGAATTCTCTGTAATATACTAATACATAAACACATAGATGTTAGACACTTACATACATACACACATAGATAGAAAAATAGATAGATAGATAGATACAAAACACACAGACAGACAAATGGAGACCAATCTTCATAGTTACCTCATTTGATCACAGCAGAGTCAAGCAGCCTGGTCTAGGTAGAGCCAGCTACCTTCTAAAACTTATTAGTCATCAGTCAGTACTGAATCTATTTATTAGCAATGCAGCAGTGACACTATAACCAGCCCAAAAAATCAATATGATTATATACCCAGCAGAGGGGGGGGAGAGGGAGAGGGAGAGAGAGAGAGAGAGAGAGAGAGAGAGAGAGAGAGAGAGAGAGAGAGAGGGAGGGAGGGAGAATTGTGTGAGGAGGCTCTCTCTCCTTATCTAAAAACTATACACACCCTTACAATAAAAAAAGAAGCAGAAATAAATAAAATAACCAACCAACAAACAAATATTAACAACCATACAAAAAAGAAAACTACAAGCAGTCATTATTTTTGGAATATAATTTACAGGGGAAAGAAATGTGTGGATTCACATACAGGCTCAAACATGAACAGGAGACCAATGAGACCAAAAGACAGAGCAGCCAATGCCTGTTCTTATCGTTAAGGGTACTATATATGTGAAATGGTTTGGGGTCCTGCCTAGTCCCCTCTAGCAAGACCTAGAAGTGACTGACTTAAGGTGACATCAGGAAGCAGTCCATTTCTTGAAGCGGAAAGAAATGGGTCCTGGGAGTGAGATAGGTAGGAAGGAAAGAAGGAAGAATGGGGTCAAAAACCAATCTCAGCACGTCAGAGGCGGTGGTCATAGCTAGAGACTGTGAATGATCACTCAGCTGTGGATTAATTTTTAACACCCGTGGGGGGTGCCGACGCACACATACACACACACACACACACACACACACACACACACACACACACACACACGATGACACAAGGAAAGCTCCAATGAGTGCAGTTACAAAGAGAGAATTGGTTGTTTTGTTATTTATCTTTAAAGATGTGTGTGTATTCACATGCACGCTAGGGTGTATATAAGTCTTAGAAGAATCACATATGTACACGTTAACAAACCATTTCTAGTTTAGATCCTCCAGGTCCCCATCTACCCATGGAACACGCCAGATTTCCATTGAGCCCTATTTTGCTCTCTTAAAAATGAGACCACTGGAGGCACACCAGACCTCCCTCTCTGCTGGGGCCTTTCATTTTGTTTTTCTCTCTTTCTGTTTTAGATTGATTTCTGGATTAAGTGTGGAGTGTTCTGCTTGCCTCTTAGGACATTTGGAAGAGCAGCCAGTGTTTTAACCCCTCCTGAGGCATTTTTTAATTTTACTTCGTTTTATTTTATTTCTTTTTGTGGTTTTCAAGACAGGGTTTCTCTGTGTAACAGCTCTGACTGCCCTGGAGCTCATGCCTGCCTCTGCCTCCCATGTTCTGAGACAACAGGCATGCATGCGCCAACACCACCCGGCTCCATTGCATTTTGCTTAATGCTCTCTTTGGATTAAATGCTGAGGCGCTGTCACACAGAAAAGAGTGTAATTTATGAGAACAACACACCGTCATCCGGGCGCTGTGATGCTCCCTGGATGATACCATGAGAAGGGCAATATTGGCCCCGCCATTCCAGTACTGGCACCCGACATGGAGGAGGTGGGCAGGGCTCTCCCTCTTCACCAGGCAGGTGTGACAGTTAAGTTTTGGTGTTTTGTTTTGCTTTGTTTCTGTCTCCCACTACCACCACCCCCACACCCTCCGCCCAGAGACAGGGTTTCTCTGTGTAGCGTTGGCTATCCAGTCCTCGGCTCACTTTGTAGACCAGGCTGGCCTTAAAGTCACAGCGATATGCCTGCCTCTGCCTCCTGAGTGCTGACATTAAAGGCCTGCACCACCATGACATGCCTAGCTTTGTTTTTGGGTTTGTTTTTCTTTGCCTTTAATCCCAGCAGTTGGGAGACAGAGGCAAGAGAATCACTTGCACTTGCAAGTCCAGGAAAGGCAAGGCTACATGAGAAACCTTGTCTGGGAACAAACAAACAAACAAGCAAGCAAGCAAGCAAGCAAACAAAAAACTACAATTTTTTTAACCCAAGAAAAGTTCTAGATCCAAACTAGGTCAGTATACACAGCGAATTTCAAGACAGACAGGATTACATAGAAAGACTCTGTCTCCAAAATAATTTAAACACTGTGTAAGTAGATAAGTAAGTAAGTAAATACATCGATAATAGATAGATAGATAGATAGATAGATAGATAGATAGGTAGATAGATAGATAGGATTAAAGGTGTGTGCCACCATGCCTGGCTAAATATTTAATTCTTTACTCAACTATTTTAAAAGATTAAACTAGTTCTTTGTTTAGTGTATTCTCCATACAAAACTAATACGTAAATACATAGATGTTAGATACATACATACACACATAGATAGATAGATAGATAGGTAAATAGATAGATAATAGACATAAAGACAGACAAATGGATACCAATTCTCATAGTTCCTTCATTTGATCACAGCAGTGTCAGGCAGCCTGGACTAGGTAGTGCCAGCTAACTTCTAATGTATATTTGTCATCTGTCAGTACTGAATCTTTTTATTAGCAATGCAGCAGTGTCTCTATAACCAGCCCAGAAAATCAATGTGATTCTATACCCACCAGGAGAAGGTGGCGGGCGGGGGGGGGGGGGGAGAGAATTGTTTGAGGAGGCTCTCTTTCCTGATATAGAAAGTATACCCACCCTTTCAATAAAAAAGAGAAGAAGAAAAATATAAAATAAATAACCAACCAACCAACAAACAAACAACAACAACAACAGCAACAAAAAGACCACTACAAGCAGTAAATTGTTTTGGAATATAATTTAAATGGGAAAGAAATGTGTGGATTCACATACAGGCTGAAACATGAACAGGAGACCAACAAGAACAAAAGACAGAGCAGCCAATGCCTGTTCTTATCGTTCAGGGTACTATTTATGTGAAATGGTTTGGTGTCCTTCCTAGTCCCCTCTAGCATGACTTAGAAGTGACTGACTTAAGGTGACATCAGGAAGCAGTCCATTTCTAGAAGAGGAAAGAAATGGGTGCTGGGAGTGAGATAGGTAGGAAGGAAAGAAGGAAGAAGGGGGTCTCAAACCAATCTCAGCACGTCAGAGGCAGTGGTCATAGCTAGAGACTGTGAATGATCAACCAGCTGAGGATTAATTATTAACACCCATGCATGCTCGTTCTTGCGTGCAAAAGCACACACAAACACACACACACACACACACACACACACACACACACACACACACACGATGACACAAGAAAAGCTCCAATGAGTGCAGTTACAAAGAGAGAATTGGTTGTTTTGTTATTTATCTTTAAAGATGTGTGTGTATTCGCATGCACGCTAGGGTGTATATAAGTCTTAGAAGAATCACATATGTACACGTTAACAAACCATTTCTAGTTTAGATCCTCCAGGTCCCCATCTACCCATGGAACACGCCAGATTTCCAGTGAGCCCTATTTTGCTCTCTTAAAAATGAGACCACAGGAGGCACACCAGACCTCCCTCTCTGCTGGGGCCTTTCATTTTGTTTTTCTCTCTTTCTGTTTTAGATTGATTTCTGGATTAAGTGTGGAGTGTTCTGCTTGCCTCTTAGGACATTTGGAAGAGCAGCCAGTGTTTTAACCCCTCCTGAGGCATTTTTTAATTTTACTTCGTTTTATTTTATTTCTTTTTGTGGTTTTCAAGACAGGGTTTCTCTGTGTAACAGCTCTGACTGCCCTGGAGCTCATGCCTGCCTCTGCCTCCCATGTTCTGAGACAACAGGCATGCATGCGCCAACACCACCCGGCTCCATTGCATTTTGCGTAATGCTCTCTTTGGTTTAAATGCTGAGGCGCTGTCACACAGAAAAGAGTGTAATTTATGAGAACAACACACCGTCATCCGGGCGCTGTGATGCTCCCTGGATGATACCATGAGAAGGGCAATATTGGCCCCGCCACTCCAGTACTGGCACCCGACATGGAGGAGGTGGGCAGGGCTCTCCCTCTCCACCAGGCAGGTGTGACAGTTAAGTTTTGGTGTTTTGTTTTGCTTTGTTTCTGTCTCCCACTACCACCACCCCCACACCCTCCGCCCAGAGACAGGGTTTCTCTGTGTAGCGTTGGCTATCCAGTCCTCGGCTTACTTTGTAGACCAGGCTGGCCTTAAAGTCACAGCGATATGCCTGCCTCTGCCTCCTGAGTGCTGACATTAAAGGCCTGCACCACCATGACATGCCTAGCTTTGTTTTTGGGTTTGTTTTTCTTTGCCTTTAATCCCAGCAGTTGGGAGACAGAGGCAAGAGAATCACTTGCACTTGCAAGTCCAGGAAAGGCAAGGCTACATGAGAAACCTTGTCTGGGAACAAACAAACAAGCAAGCAAGGAAGCAAGCAAGCAAACAAAAAACTACAATTTCTTTAACCCAAGAAAAGGTCTAGATCCAAACTAGGTCAGTATACACAGCGAATTTCAAGACAGACAGGATTACATAGAAAGACTCTGTCTCCAAAATAATTTAAACACTGTGTAAGTAGATAAGTAAGTAAGTAAATACATCGATAATAGATAGATACATAGATAGATAGATAGATAGATAGATAGATAGATAGATAGATAGATAGGATTAAAGGTGTGTGCCACCATGCCTGGCTAAATATTTAATTCTTTACTCAACTATTTTAAAAGATTAAACTAGTTCTTTGTTTAGTGTATTCTCCATACAAAACTAATACGTAAATACATAGATGTTAGATACATACATACACACATAGATAGATAGATAGATAGGTAAATAGATAGATAATAGACATAAAGACAGACAAATGGATACCAATTCTCATAGTTCCTTCATTTGATCACAGCAGTGTCAGGCAGCCTGGACTAGGTAGTGCCAGCTAACTTCTAATGTATATTTGTCATCTGTCAGTACTGAATCTTTTTATTAGCAATGCAGCAGTGTCTCTATAACCAGCCCAGAAAATCAATGTGATTCTATACCCACCAGGAGAAGGTGGCGGGCGGAAGGGGGGGGGGAGAGAATTGTTTGAGGAGGCTCTCTTTCCTGATATAGAAAGTATACCCACCCTTTCAATAAAAAAGAGAAGAAGAAAAATATAAAATAAATAACCAACCAACCAACAAACAAACAACAACAACAACAGCAACAAAAAGACCACTACAAGCAGTAAATTGTTTTGGAATATAATTTAAATGGGAAAGAAATGTGTGGATTCACATACAGGCTGAAACATGAACAGGAGACCAACAAGAACAAAAGACAGAGCAGCCAATGCCTGTTCTTATCGTTCAGGGTACTATTTATGTGAAATGGTTTGGTGTCCTTCCTAGTCCCCTCTAGCATGACCTAGAAGTGACTGACTTAAGGTGACATCAGGAAGCAGTCCATTTCTAGAAGAGGAAAGAAATGGGTGCTGGGAGTGAGATAGGTAGGAAGGAAAGAAGGAAGAAGGGGGTCTCAAACCAATCTCAGCACGTCAGAGGCAGTGGTCATAGCTAGAGACTGTGAATGATCAACCAGCTGAGGATTAATTATTAACACCCATGCATGCTCGTTCTTGCGTGCGCAAGCACACACACACACACACACACACACACACACACACACACACACACACACGATGACACAAGAAAAGCTCCAATGAGTGCAGTTACAAAGAGAGAATTGGTTGTTTTGTTATTTATCTTTAAAGATGTGTGTGTATTCGCATGCACGCTAGGGTGTACATAAGTCTTAGAAGAATCACATATGTACACGTTAACAAACCATTTCTAGTTTAGATCCTCCAGGTCCCCATCTACCCATGGAACACGCCAGATTTCCATTGAGCCCTATTTTGCTCTCTTAAAAATGAGACCACAGGAGGCACACCAGACCTCCCTCTCTGCTGGGGCCTTTCATTTTGTTTTTCTCTCTTTCTGTTTTAGATTGATTTCTGGATTAAGTGTGGAGTGTTCTGCTTGCCTCTTAGGACATTTGGAAGAGCAGCCAGTGTTTTAACCCCTCCTGAGGCATTTTTAAATTTTACTTCGTTTTATTTTATTTCTTTTTGTGGTTTTCAAGACAGGGTTTCTCTGTGTAACAGCTCTGACTGCCCTGGAGCTTATGCCTGCCTCTGCCTCCCATGTTCTGAGACAACAGGCATGCATGCGCCAACACCACCCGGCTCCATTGCATTTTGCGTAATGCTCTCTTTGGTTTAAATGCTGAGGCGCTGTCACACAGAAAAGAGTGTAATTTATAAGAACAACACACCATCATCCAGGCGCTGTGGTGCTCGCTGGATGATACCATCACAAGGGCAATATTGGCCCTGCCACTCCAGTACTGGCACCTGCCATGGAGGAGGTGGGCGGTGCTCTCCCTCTCCACCTGGCGGGTGTGACAGCCAAGTTTTTGTGTTTGGTTTTGTTTCTGTCTCCCACTACCACATTCCCCACACCATCCACCCAGAGACAGGGATTCTCCGTGTAGCGTTGGCTATCCAGTCCTGGGCTCCCTTTGTAGACCAGGCTGGCCTTATACTCACAGCGATCTGCCTGCCTCTGCCTCCTGAGTGCTGCAATTAAAGTCATGCACCACAATGCCATGCCTGGCTTAGTTTTTGTTTTTGTTTTCCTTTGCCTTTAATCCCAGCAGTTGGGAGACAGAGGGGAGAGAATCACTTGCACTTGAATGTCCAGGACAGGGAAGGCTACACGGGAAACCTTGTCTGGAAACAAACAAGCAAGCAAGCAAGAAAAAACTACAATTTCTTTAACACAAGAAAAGTTCTAGTTCCAAACTAGGTCAGTATACACAGCGATTTTCAAGACAGACAGGAATACGTAGAGAGACTCTGTCTCCAAAATAGTTTAAACACTGTGTAAGTAGATAAGTAAGTAAGTAAATACATCGATGATAGATAGATAGATAGATAGATAGATAGATAGATAGATAGATAGGATTAAAGGCATGTGCCACCATGCCTGGCTAAATATTTAATTCTTTACTCAACTATTTAAAAAGGATAAACTATTCCTTTATTTAGTGAATTCTCTGTACTATACTAATACATAAACACATAGATGTTAGACACTTACATACATACACACATAGATAGAAAAATAGATAGATAGATAGATAGATAGATAGATAGATAGATAGATAGATAGATACAAAACACACAGACAGACAAATGGAGACCAATCTTCATAGTTACCTCATTTGATCACAGCAGAGTCAAGCAGCCTGGTCTAGGTAGAGCCAGCTACCTTCTAAAACTTATTAGTCATCAGTCAGTACTGAATCTATTTATTAGCAATGCAGCAGTGACACTATAACCAGCCCAAAAAATCAATATGATTATATACCCAGCAGAGGGGGGGGAGAGGGAGAGGGAGAGAGAGAGAGAGAGAGAGAGAGAGAGAGAGAGAGAGGGAGGGAGAATTGTGTGAGGAGGCTCTCTCTCCTTATCTAAAAACTATACACACCCTTACAATAAAAAAAGAAGCAGAAATAAATAAAATAACCAACCAACAAACAAATATTAACAACCATACAAAAAAGAAAACTACAAGCAGTCATTATTTTTGGAATATAATTTACAGGGGAAAGAAATGTGTGGATTCACATACAGGCTCAAACATGAACAGGAGACCAATGAGACCAAAAGACAGAGCAGCCAATGCCTGTTCTTATCGTTAAGGGTACTATATATGTGAAATGGTTTGGGGTCCTGCCTAGTCCCCTCTAGCAAGACCTAGAAGTGACTGACTTAAGGTGACATCAGGAAGCAGTCCATTTCTTGAAGCGGAAAGAAATGGGTCCTGGGAGTGAGATAGGTAGGAAGGAAAGAAGGAAGAATGGGGTCAAAAACCAATCTCAGCACGTCAGAGGCGGTGGTCATAGCTAGAGACTGTGAATGATCACTCAGCTGTGGATTAATTTTTAACACCCGTGGGGGGTGCCGACGCACACATACACACACACACACACACACACACACACACACACACACACGATGACACAAGGAAAGCTCCAATGAGTGCAGTTACAAAGAGAGAATTGGTTGTTTTGTTATTTATCTTTAAAGATGTGTGTGTATTCACATGCACGCTAGGGTGTATATAAGTCTTAGAAGAATCACATATGTACACGTTAACAAACCATTTCTAGTTTAGATCCTCCAGGTCCCCATCTACCCATGGAACACGCCAGATTTCCATTGAGCCCTATTTTGCTCTCTTAAAAATGAGACCACTGGAGGCACACCAGACCTCCCTCTCTGCTGGGGCCTTTCATTTTGTTTTTCTCTCTTTCTGTTTTAGATTGATTTCTGGATTAAGTGTGGAGTGTTCTGCTTGCCTCTTAGGACATTTGGAAGAGCAGCCAGTGTTTTAACCCCTCCTGAGGCATTTTTTAATTTTACTTCGTTTTATTTTATTTCTTTTTGTGGTTTTCAAGACAGGGTTTCTCTGTGTAACAGCTCTGACTGCCCTGGAGCTCATGCCTGCCTCTGCCTCCCATGTTCTGAGACAACAGGCATGCATGCGCCAACACCACCCGGCTCCATTGCATTTTGCTTAATGCTCTCTTTGGATTAAATGCTGAGGCGCTGTCACACAGAAAAGAGTGTAATTTATGAGAACAACACACCGTCATCCGGGCGCTGTGATGCTCCCTGGATGATACCATGAGAAGGGCAATATTGGCCCCGCCATTCCAGTACTGGCACCCGACATGGAGGAGGTGGGCAGGGCTCTCCCTCTTCACCAGGCAGGTGTGACAGTTAAGTTTTGGTGTTTTGTTTTGCTTTGTTTCTGTCTCCCACTACCACCACCCCCACACCCTCTGCCCAGAGACAGGGTTTCTCTGTGTAGCGTTGGCTATCCAGTCCTCGGCTCACTTTGTAGACCAGGCTGGCCTTAAAGTCACAGCGATATGCCTGCCTCTGCCTCCTGAGTGCTGACATTAAAGGCCTGCACCACCATGACATGCCTAGCTTTGTTTTTGGGTTTGTTTTTCTTTGCCTTTAATCCCAGCAGTTGGGAGACAGAGGCAAGAGAATCACTTGCACTTGCAAGTCCAGGAAAGGCAAGGCTACATGAGAAACCTTGTCTGGGAACAAACAAACAAACAAGCAAGCAAGCAAGCAAGCAAACAAAAAACTACAATTTCTTTAACCCAAGAAAAGTTCTAGATCCAAACTAGGTCAGTATACACAGCGAATTTCAAGACAGACAGGATTACATAGAAAGACTCTGTCTCCAAAATAATTTAAACACTGTGTAAGTAGATAAGTAAGTAAGTAAATACATCGATAATAGATAGATAGATAGATAGATAGATAGATAGATAGGTAGATAGATAGATAGGATTAAAGGTGTGTGCCACCATGCCTGGCTAAATATTTAATTCTTTACTCAACTATTTTAAAAGATTAAACTAGTTCTTTGTTTAGTGTATTCTCCATACAAAACTAATACGTAAATACATAGATGTTAGATACATACATACACACATAGATAGATAGATAGATAGGTAAATAGATAGATAATAGACATAAAGACAGACAAATGGATACCAATTCTCATAGTTCCTTCATTTGATCACAGCAGTGTCAGGCAGCCTGGACTAGGTAGTGCCAGCTAACTTCTAATGTATATTTGTCATCTGTCAGTACTGAATCTTTTTATTAGCAATGCAGCAGTGTCTCTATAACCAGCCCAGAAAATCAATGTGATTCTATACCCACCAGGAGAAGGTGGCGGGCGGGGGTGGGGGGGAGAGAATTGTTTGAGGAGGCTCTCTTTCCTGATATAGAAAGTATACCCACCCTTTCAATAAAAAAGAGAAGAAGAAAAATATAAAATAAATAACCAACCAACCAACAAACAAACAACAACAACAACAGCAACAAAAAGACCACTACAAGCAGTAAATTGTTTTGGAATATAATTTAAATGGGAAAGAAATGTGTGGATTCACATACAGGCTGAAACATGAACAGGAGACCAACAAGAACAAAAGACAGAGCAGCCAATGCCTGTTCTTATCGTTCAGGGTACTATTTATGTGAAATGGTTTGGTGTCCTTCCTAGTCCCCTCTAGCATGACTTAGAAGTGACTGACTTAAGGTGACATCAGGAAGCAGTCCATTTCTAGAAGAGGAAAGAAATGGGTGCTGGGAGTGAGATAGGTAGGAAGGAAAGAAGGAAGAAGGGGGTCTCAAACCAATCTCAGCACGTCAGAGGCAGTGGTCATAGCTAGAGACTGTGAATGATCAACCAGCTGAGGATTAATTATTAACACCCATGCATGCTCGTTCTTGCGTGCAAAAGCACACACAAACACACACACACACACACACACACACACACACACACACACACACACACGATGACACAAGAAAAGCTCCAATGAGTGCAGTTACAAAGAGAGAATTGGTTGTTTTGTTATTTATCTTTAAAGATGTGTGTGTATTCGCATGCACGCTAGGGTGTATATAAGTCTTAGAAGAATCACATATGTACACGTTAACAAACCATTTCTAGTTTAGATCCTCCAGGTCCCCATCTACCCATGGAACACGCCAGATTTCCAGTGAGCCCTATTTTGCTCTCTTAAAAATGAGACCACAGGAGGCACACCAGACCTCCCTCTCTGCTGGGGCCTTTCATTTTGTTTTTCTCTCTTTCTGTTTTAGATTGATTTCTGGATTAAGTGTGGAGTGTTCTGCTTGCCTCTTAGGACATTTGGAAGAGCAGCCAGTGTTTTAACCCCTCCTGAGGCATTTTTTAATTTTACTTCGTTTTATTTTATTTCTTTTTGTGGTTTTCAAGACAGGGTTTCTCTGTGTAACAGCTCTGACTGCCCTGGAGCTCATGCCTGCCTCTGCCTCCCATGTTCTGAGACAACAGGCATGCATGCGCCAACACCACCCGGCTCCATTGCATTTTGCTTAATGCTCTCTTTGGTTTAAATGCTGAGGCGCTGTCACACAGAAAAGAGTGTAATTTATGAGAACAACACACCGTCATCCGGGCGCTGTGATGCTCCCTGGATGATACCATGAGAAGGGCAATATTGGCCCCGCCACTCCAGTACTGGCACCCGACATGGAGGAGGTGGGCAGGGCTCTCCCTCTCCACCAGGCAGGTGTGACAGTTAAGTTTTGGTGTTTTGTTTTGCTTTGTTTCTGTCTCCCACTACCACCACCCCCACACCCTCCGCCCAGAGACAGGGTTTCTCTGTGTAGCGTTGGCTATCCAGTCCTCAGCTCACTTTGTAGACCAGGCTGGCCTTAAAGTCACAGCGATATGCCTGCCTCTGCCTCCTGAGTGCTGAGATTAAAGGCCTGCACCACCATGACATGCCTAGCTTTGTTTTTGGGTTTGTTTTTCTTTGCCTTTAATCCCAGCAGTTGGGAGACAGAGGCAAGAGAATCACTTGCACTTGCAAGTCCAGGAAAGGCAAGGCTACATGAGAAACCTTGTCTGGGAACAAACAAACAAGCAAGCAAGGAAGCAAGCAAGCAAACAAAAAACTACAATTTCTTTAACCCAAGAAAAGTTCTAGATCCAAACTAGGTCAGTATACACAGCGAATTTCAAGACAGACAGGATTACATAGAAAGACTCTGTCTCCAAAATAATTTAAACACTGTGTAAGTAGATAAGTAAGTAAGTAAATACATCGATAATAGATAGATACATAGATAGATAGATAGATAGATAGATAGATAGATAGATAGATAGGATTAAAGGTGTGTGCCACCATGCCTGGCTAAATATTTAATTCTTTACTCAACTATTTTAAAAGATTAAACTAGTTCTTTGTTTAGTGTATTCTCCATACAAAACTAATACGTAAATACATAGATGTTAGATACATACATACACACATAGATAGATAGATAGATAGGTAAATAGATAGATAATAGACATAAAGACAGACAAATGGATACCAATTCTCATAGTTCCTTCATTTGATCACAGCAGTGTCAGGCAGCCTGGACTAGGTAGTGCCAGCTAACTTCTAATGTATATTTGTCATCTGTCAGTACTGAATCTTTTTATTAGCAATGCAGCAGTGTCTCTATAACCAGCCCAGAAAATCAATGTGATTCTATACCCACCAGGAGAAGGTGGCGGGCGGGGGGGGGGGGAGAGAATTGTTTGAGGAGGCTCTCTTTCCTGATATAGAAAGTATACCCACCCTTTCAATAAAAAAGAGAAGAAGAAAAATATAAAATAAATAACCAACCAACCAACAAACAAACAACAACAACAACAGCAACAAAAAGACCACTACAAGCAGTAAATTGTTTTGGAATATAATTTAAATGGGAAAGAAATGTGTGGATTCACATACAGGCTGAAACATGAACAGGAGACCAACAAGAACAAAAGACAGAGCAGCCAATGCCTGTTCTTATCGTTCAGGGTACTATTTATGTGAAATGGTTTGGTGTCCTTCCTAGTCCCCTCTAGCATGACTTAGAAGTGACTGACTTAAGGTGACATCAGGAAGCAGTCCATTTCTAGAAGAGGAAAGAAATGGGTGCTGGGAGTGAGATAGGTAGGAAGGAAAGAAGGAAGAAGGGGGTCTCAAACCAATCTCAGCACGTCAGAGGCAGTGGTCATAGCTAGAGACTGTGAATGATCAACCAGCTGAGGATTAATTATTAACACCCATGCATGCTCGTTCTTGCGTGCAAAAGCACACACAAACACACACACACACACACACACACACACACACACACACACACACGATGACACAAGAAAAGCTCCAATGAGTGCAGTTACAAAGAGAGAATTGGTTGTTTTGTTATTTATCTTTAAAGATGTGTGTGTATTCGCATGCACGCTAGGGTGTATATAAGTCTTAGAAGAATCACATATGTACACGTTAACAAACCATTTCTAGTTTAGATCCTCCAGGTCCCCATCTACCCATGGAACACGCCAGATTTCCAGTGAGCCCTATTTTGCTCTCTTAAAAATGAGACCACAGGAGGCACACCAGACCTCCCTCTCTGCTGGGGCCTTTCATTTTGTTTTTCTCTCTTTCTGTTTTAGATTGATTTCTGGATTAAGTGTGGAGTGTTCTGCTTGCCTCTTAGGACATTTGGAAGAGCAGCCAGTGTTTTAACCCCTCCTGAGGCATTTTTTAATTTTACTTCGTTTTATTTTATTTCTTTTTGTGGTTTTCAAGACAGGGTTTCTCTGTGTAACAGCTCTGACTGCCCTGGAGCTCATGCCTGCCTCTGCCTCCCATGTTCTGAGACAACAGGCATGCATGCGCCAACACCACCCGGCTCCATTGCATTTTGCTTAATGCTCTCTTTGGTTTAAATGCTGAGGCGCTGTCACACAGAAAAGAGTGTAATTTATGAGAACAACACACCGTCATCCGGGCGCTGTGATGCTCCCTGGATGATACCATGAGAAGGGCAATATTGGCCCCGCCACTCCAGTACTGGCACCCGACATGGAGGAGGTGGGCAGGGCTCTCCCTCTCCACCAGGCAGGTGTGACAGTTAAGTTTTGGTGTTTTGTTTTGCTTTGTTTCTGTCTCCCACTACCACCACCCCCACACCCTCCGCCCAGAGACAGGGTTTCTCTGTGTAGCCTTGGCTATCCAGTCCTCGGCTCACTTTGTAGACCAGGCTGGCCTTAAAGTCACAGCGATATGCCTCCCTCTGCCTCCTGAGTGCTGACATTAAAGGCCTGCACCACCATGACATGCCTAGCTTTGTTTTTGGGTTTGTTTTTCTTTGCCTTTAATCCCAGCAGTTGGGAGACAGAGGCAAGAGAATCACTTGCACTTGCAAGTCCAGGAAAGGCAAGGCTACATGAGAAACCTTGTCTGGGAACAAACAAACAAGCAAGCAAGCAAGCAAGCAAGCAAACAAAAAACTACAATTTCTTTAACCCAAGAAAAGTTCTAGATCCAAACTAGGTCAGTATACACAGCGAATTTCAAGACAGACAGGATTACATAGAAAGACTCTGTCTCCAAAATAATTTAAACACTGTGTAAGTAGATAAGTAAGTAAGTAAATACATCGATAATAGTTAGATAGATAGATAGATAGATAGATAGATAGATAGATAGATAGGATTAAAGGTGTGTGCCACCATGCCTGGCTAAATATTTAATTCTTTACTCAACTATTTTAAAAGATTAAACTAGTTCTTTGTTTAGTGTATTCTCCATACAAAACTAATACGTAAATACATAGATGTTAGATACATACATACACACATAGATAGATAGATAGATAGGTAAATAGATAGATAATAGACATAAAGACAGACAAATGGATACCAATTCTCATAGTTCCTTCATTTGATCACAGCAGTGTCAGGCAGCCTGGACTAGGTAGTGCCAGCTAACTTCTAATGTATATTTGTCATCTGTCAGTACTGAATCTTTTTATTAGCAATGCAGCAGTGTCTCTATAACCAGCCCAGAAAATCAATGTGATTCTATACCCACCAGGAGAAGGTGGCGGGCGGGGGGGGGGAGAGAATTGTTTGAGGAGGCTCTCTTTCCTGATATAGAAAGTATACCCACCCTTTCAATAAAAAAGAGAAGAAGAAAAATATAAAATAAATAACCAAGCAACCAACAAACAAACAACAACAACAACAGCAACAAAAAGACCACTACAAGCAGTAAATTGTTTTGGAATATAATTTAAATGGGAAAGAAATGTGTGGATTCACATACAGGCTGAAACATGAACAGGAGACCAACAAGAACAAAAGACAGAGCAGCCAATGCCTGTTCTTATCGTTCAGGGTACTATTTATGTGAAATGGTTTGGTGTCCTTCCTAGTCCCCTCTAGCATGACCTAGAAGTGACTGACTTAAGGTGACGTCAGGAAGCAGTCCATTTCTAGAAGAGGAAAGAAATGGGTGCTAGGAGTGAGATAGGTAGGAAGGAAAGAAGGAAGAAGGGGGTCTAAAACCAATCTCAGCACGTCAGAGGCAGTGGTCATAGCTAGAGACTGTGAATGATCAACCAGCTGAGGATTAATTATTAACACCCATGCATGCTCGTTCTTGCGTGCGCAAGCACACACACACACACACACACACACACACACACACACACACACACACACGATGACACAAGAAAAGCTCCAATGAGTGCAGTTACAAAGAGAGAATTGGTTGTTTTGTTATTTATCTTTAAAGATGTGTGTGTATTCGCATGCACGCTAGGGTGTATATAAGTCTTAGAAGAATCACATATGTACACGTTAACAAACCATTTCTAGTTTAGATCCTCCAGGTCCCCATCTACCCATGGAACACGCCAGATTTCCATTGAGCCCTATTTTGCTCTCTTAAAAATGAGACCACAGGAGGCACACCAGACCTCCCTCTCTGCTGGGGCCTTTCATTTTGTTTTTCTCTCTTTCTGTTTTAGATTGATTTCTGGATTAAGTGTGGAGTGTTCTGCTTGCCTCTTAGGACATTTGGAAGAGCAGCCAGTGTTTTAACCCCTCCTGAGGCATTTTTTAATTTTACTTCGTTTTATTTTATTTCTTTTTGTGGTTTTCAAGACAGGGTTTCTCTGTGTAACAGCTCTGACTGCCCTGGAGCTCATGCCTGCCTCTGCCTCCCATGTTCTGAGACAACAGGCATGCATGCGCCAACACCACCCGGCTCCATTGCATTTTGCGTAATGCTCTCTTTGGTTTAAATGCTGAGGCGCTGTCACACAGAAAAGAGTGTAATTTATAAGAACAACACACCATCATCCAGGCGCTGTGGTGCTCGCTGGATGATACCATCACAAGGGCAATATTGGCCCTGCCACTCCAGTACTGGCACCTGCCATGGAGGAGGTGGGCGGTGCTCTCCCTCTCCACCTGGCGGGTGTGACAGCCAAGTTTTTGTGTTTGGTTTTGTTTCTGTCTCCCACTACCACCTTCCCCACACCATCCACCCAGAGACAGGGATTCTCCGTGTAGCATTGGCTATCCAGTCCTGTGCTCCCTTTGTAGACCAGGCTGGCCTTATACTCACAGCGATCTGCCTGCCCCTGCCTCCTGAGTGCTGCAATTAAAGTCATGCACCACAATGCCATGCCTGGCTTAGTTTTTGTTTTTGTTTTCCTTTGCCTTTAATCCCAGCAGTTGGGAGACAGAGGGGAGAGAATCACTTGCACTTGAAAGTCCAGGACAGGGAAGGCTACTCGGGAAACCTTGTCTAAAAACAAACAAGCAAGCAAGCAAGAAAAAACTACAATTTCTTTAACACAAGAAAAGTTCTAGTTCCAAACTAGGTCAGTATACACAGCGATTTTCAAGACAGACAGGAATACATAGAGAGACTCTGTCTCCAAAATAGTTTAAACATTGTGTAAGTAGATAAGTAAGTAAGTAAATACATCGATGATAGATAGATAGATAGATAGATAGATAGATAGATAGATAGATAGGATTAAAGGCATGTGCCACCATGCCTGGCTAAATATTTAATTCTTTACTCAACTATTTAAAAAGGATAAACTATTCCTTTATTTAGTGAATTCTCTGTAATATACTAATACATAAACACATAGATGTTAGACACTTACATACATACACACATAGATAGAAAAATAGATAGATAGATAGATACAAAACACACAGACAGACAAATGGAGACCAATCTTCATAGTTACCTCATTTGATCACAGCAGAGTCAAGCAGCCTGGTCTAGGTAGAGCCAGCTACCTTCTAAAACTTATTAGTCATCAGTCAGTACTGAATCTATTTATTAGCAATGCAGCAGTGACACTATAACCAGCCCAAAAAATCAATATGATTATATACCCAGCAGAGGGGGGGGAGAGGGAGAGGGAGAGAGAGAGAGAGAGAGAGAGAGAGAGAGAGAGAGAGAGAGAGAGAGAGAGAGAGGGAGGGAGGGAGAATTGTGTGAGGAGGCTCTCTCTCCTTATCTAAAAACTATACACACCCTTACAATAAAAAAAGAAGCAGAAATAAATAAAATAACCAACCAACAAACAAATATTAACAACCATACAAAAAAGAAAACTACAAGCAGTCATTATTTTTGGAATATAATTTACAGGGGAAAGAAATGTGTGGATTCACATACAGGCTCAAACATGAACAGGAGACCAATGAGACCAAAAGACAGAGCAGCCAATGCCTGTTCTTATCGTTAAGGGTACTATATATGTGAAATGGTTTGGGGTCCTGCCTAGTCCCCTCTAGCAAGACCTAGAAGTGACTGACTTAAGGTGACATCAGGAAGCAGTCCATTTCTTGAAGCGGAAAGAAATGGGTCCTGGGAGTGAGATAGGTAGGAAGGAAAGAAGGAAGAATGGGGTCAAAAACCAATCTCAGCACGTCAGAGGCGGTGGTCATAGCTAGAGACTGTGAATGATCACTCAGCTGTGGATTAATTTTTAACACCCGTGGGGGGTGCCGACGCACACATACACACACACACACACACACACACACACACACACACACACACACACACGATGACACAAGGAAAGCTCCAATGAGTGCAGTTACAAAGAGAGAATTGGTTGTTTTGTTATTTATCTTTAAAGATGTGTGTGTATTCACATGCACGCTAGGGTGTATATAAGTCTTAGAAGAATCACATATGTACACGTTAACAAACCATTTCTAGTTTAGATCCTCCAGGTCCCCATCTACCCATGGAACACGCCAGATTTCCATTGAGCCCTATTTTGCTCTCTTAAAAATGAGACCACTGGAGGCACACCAGACCTCCCTCTCTGCTGGGGCCTTTCATTTTGTTTTTCTCTCTTTCTGTTTTAGATTGATTTCTGGATTAAGTGTGGAGTGTTCTGCTTGCCTCTTAGGACATTTGGAAGAGCAGCCAGTGTTTTAACCCCTCCTGAGGCATTTTTTAATTTTACTTCGTTTTATTTTATTTCTTTTTGTGGTTTTCAAGACAGGGTTTCTCTGTGTAACAGCTCTGACTGCCCTGGAGCTCATGCCTGCCTCTGCCTCCCATGTTCTGAGACAACAGGCATGCATGCGCCAACACCACCCGGCTCCATTGCATTTTGCTTAATGCTCTCTTTGGATTAAATGCTGAGGCGCTGTCACACAGAAAAGAGTGTAATTTATGAGAACAACACACCGTCATCCGGGCGCTGTGATGCTCCCTGGATGATACCATGAGAAGGGCAATATTGGCCCCGCCATTCCAGTACTGGCACCCGACATGGAGGAGGTGGGCAGGGCTCTCCCTCTTCACCAGGCAGGTGTGACAGTTAAGTTTTGGTGTTTTGTTTTGCTTTGTTTCTGTCTCCCACTACCACCACCCCCACACCCTCCGCCCAGAGACAGGGTTTCTCTGTGTAGCGTTGGCTATCCAGTCCTCGGCTCACTTTGTAGACCAGGCTGGCCTTAAAGTCACAGCGATATGCCTGCCTCTGCCTCCTGAGTGCTGACATTAAAGGCCTGCACCACCATGACATGCCTAGCTTTGTTTTTGGGTTTGTTTTTCTTTGCCTTTAATCCCAGCAGTTGGGAGACAGAGGCAAGAGAATCACTTGCACTTGCAAGTCCAGGAAAGGCAAGGCTACATGAGAAACCTTGTCTGGGAACAAACAAACAAACAAGCAAGCAAGCAAGCAAGCAAACAAAAAACTACAATTTTTTTAACCCAAGAAAAGTTCTAGATCCAAACTAGGTCAGTATACACAGCGAATTTCAAGACAGACAGGATTACATAGAAAGACTCTGTCTCCAAAATAATTTAAACACTGTGTAAGTAGATAAGTAAGTAAGTAAATACATCGATAATAGATAGATAGATAGATAGATAGATAGATAGATAGGTAGATAGATAGATAGGATTAAAGGTGTGTGCCACCATGCCTGGCTAAATATTTAATTCTTTACTCAACTATTTTAAAAGATTAAACTAGTTCTTTGTTTAGTGTATTCTCCATACAAAACTAATACGTAAATACATAGATGTTAGATACATACATACACACATAGATAGATAGATAGATAGGTAAATAGATAGATAATAGACATAAAGACAGACAAATGGATACCAATTCTCATAGTTCCTTCATTTGATCACAGCAGTGTCAGGCAGCCTGGACTAGGTAGTGCCAGCTAACTTCTAATGTATATTTGTCATCTGTCAGTACTGAATCTTTTTATTAGCAATGCAGCAGTGTCTCTATAACCAGCCCAGAAAATCAATGTGATTCTATACCCACCAGGAGAAGGTGGCGGGCGGGGGGGGGGGGGAGAGAATTGTTTGAGGAGGCTCTCTTTCCTGATATAGAAAGTATACCCACCCTTTCAATAAAAAAGAGAAGAAGAAAAATATAAAATAAATAACCAACCAACCAACAAACAAACAACAACAACAACAGCAACAAAAAGACCACTACAAGCAGTAAATTGTTTTGGAATATAATTTAAATGGGAAAGAAATGTGTGGATTCACATACAGGCTGAAACATGAACAGGAGACCAACAAGAACAAAAGACAGAGCAGCCAATGCCTGTTCTTATCGTTCAGGGTACTATTTATGTGAAATGGTTTGGTGTCCTTCCTAGTCCCCTCTAGCATGACTTAGAAGTGACTGACTTAAGGTGACATCAGGAAGCAGTCCATTTCTAGAAGAGGAAAGAAATGGGTGCTGGGAGTGAGATAGGTAGGAAGGAAAGAAGGAAGAAGGGGGTCTCAAACCAATCTCAGCACGTCAGAGGCAGTGGTCATAGCTAGAGACTGTGAATGATCAACCAGCTGAGGATTAATTATTAACACCCATGCATGCTCGTTCTTGCGTGCAAAAGCACACACAAACACACACACACACACACACACACACACACACACACACACACACGATGACACAAGAAAAGCTCCAATGAGTGCAGTTACAAAGAGAGAATTGGTTGTTTTGTTATTTATCTTTAAAGATGTGTGTGTATTCGCATGCACGCTAGGGTGTATATAAGTCTTAGAAGAATCACATATGTACACGTTAACAAACCATTTCTAGTTTAGATCCTCCAGGTCCCCATCTACCCATGGAACACGCCAGATTTCCAGTGAGCCCTATTTTGCTCTCTTAAAAATGAGACCACAGGAGGCACACCAGACCTCCCTCTCTGCTGGGGCCTTTCATTTTGTTTTTCTCTCTTTCTGTTTTAGATTGATTTCTGGATTAAGTGTGGAGTGTTCTGCTTGCCTCTTAGGACATTTGGAAGAGCAGCCAGTGTTTTAACCCCTCCTGAGGCATTTTTTAATTTTACTTCGTTTTATTTTATTTCTTTTTGTGGTTTTCAAGACAGGGTTTCTCTGTGTAACAGCTCTGACTGCCCTGGAGCTCATGCCTGCCTCTGCCTCCCATGTTCTGAGACAACAGGCATGCATGCGCCAACACCACCCGGCTCCATTGCATTTTGCGTAATGCTCTCTTTGGTTTAAATGCTGAGGCGCTGTCACACAGAAAAGAGTGTAATTTATGAGAACAACACACCGTCATCCGGGCGCTGTGATGCTCCCTGGATGATACCATGAGAAGGGCAATATTGGCCCCGCCACTCCAGTACTGGCACCCGACATGGAGGAGGTGGGCAGGGCTCTCCCTCTCCACCAGGCAGGTGTGACAGTTAAGTTTTGGTGTTTTGTTTTGCTTTGTTTCTGTCTCCCACTACCACCACCCCCACACCCTCCGCCCAGAGACAGGGTTTCTCTGTGTAGCGTTGGCTATCCAGTCCTCGGCTTACTTTGTAGACCAGGCTGGCCTTAAAGTCACAGCGATATGCCTGCCTCTGCCTCCTGAGTGCTGACATTAAAGGCCTGCACCACCATGACATGCCTAGCTTTGTTTTTGGGTTTGTTTTTCTTTGCCTTTAATCCCAGCAGTTGGGAGACAGAGGCAAGAGAATCACTTGCACTTGCAAGTCCAGGAAAGGCAAGGCTACATGAGAAACCTTGTCTGGGAACAAACAAACAAGCAAGCAAGGAAGCAAGCAAGCAAACAAAAAACTACAATTTCTTTAACCCAAGAAAAGGTCTAGATCCAAACTAGGTCAGTATACACAGCGAATTTCAAGACAGACAGGATTACATAGAAAGACTCTGTCTCCAAAATAATTTAAACACTGTGTAAGTAGATAAGTAAGTAAGTAAATACATCGATAATAGATAGATACATAGATAGATAGATAGATAGATAGATAGATAGATAGATAGGATTAAAGGTGTGTGCCACCATGCCTGGCTAAATATTTAATTCTTTACTCAACTATTTTAAAAGATTAAACTAGTTCTTTGTTTAGTGTATTCTCCATACAAAACTAATACGTAAATACATAGATGTTAGATACATACATACACACATAGATAGATAGATAGATAGGTAAATAGATAGATAATAGACATAAAGACAGACAAATGGATACCAATTCTCATAGTTCCTTCATTTGATCACAGCAGTGTCAGGCAGCCTGGACTAGGTAGTGCCAGCTAACTTCTAATGTATATTTGTCATCTGTCAGTACTGAATCTTTTTATTAGCAATGCAGCAGTGTCTCTATAACCAGCCCAGAAAATCAATGTGATTCTATACCCACCAGGAGAAGGTGGCGGGCGGAAGGGGGGGGGGAGAGAATTGTTTGAGGAGGCTCTCTTTCCTGATATAGAAAGTATACCCACCCTTTCAATAAAAAAGAGAAGAAGAAAAATATAAAATAAATAACCAACCAACCAACAAACAAACAACAACAACAACAGCAACAAAAAGACCACTACAAGCAGTAAATTGTTTTGGAATATAATTTAAATGGGAAAGAAATGTGTGGATTCACATACAGGCTGAAACATGAACAGGAGACCAACAAGAACAAAAGACAGAGCAGCCAATGCCTGTTCTTATCGTTCAGGGTACTATTTATGTGAAATGGTTTGGTGTCCTTCCTAGTCCCCTCTAGCATGACCTAGAAGTGACTGACTTAAGGTGACATCAGGAAGCAGTCCATTTCTAGAAGAGGAAAGAAATGGGTGCTGGGAGTGAGATAGGTAGGAAGGAAAGAAGGAAGAAGGGGGTCTCAAACCAATCTCAGCACGTCAGAGGCAGTGGTCATAGCTAGAGACTGTGAATGATCAACCAGCTGAGGATTAATTATTAACACCCATGCATGCTCGTTCTTGCGTGCGCAAGCACACACACACACACACACACACACACACACACACACACACACACACACGATGACACAAGAAAAGCTCCAATGAGTGCAGTTACAAAGAGAGAATTGGTTGTTTTGTTATTTATCTTTAAAGATGTGTGTGTATTCGCATGCACGCTAGGGTGTACATAAGTCTTAGAAGAATCACATATGTACACGTTAACAAACCATTTCTAGTTTAGATCCTCCAGGTCCCCATCTACCCATGGAACACGCCAGATTTCCATTGAGCCCTATTTTGCTCTCTTAAAAATGAGACCACAGGAGGCACACCAGACCTCCCTCTCTGCTGGGGCCTTTCATTTTGTTTTTCTCTCTTTCTGTTTTAGATTGATTTCTGGATTAAGTGTGGAGTGTTCTGCTTGCCTCTTAGGACATTTGGAAGAGCAGCCAGTGTTTTAACCCCTCCTGAGGCATTTTTAAATTTTACTTCGTTTTATTTTATTTCTTTTTGTGGTTTTCAAGACAGGGTTTCTCTGTGTAACAGCTCTGACTGCCCTGGAGCTTATGCCTGCCTCTGCCTCCCATGTTCTGAGACAACAGGCATGCATGCGCCAACACCACCCGGCTCCATTGCATTTTGCGTAATGCTCTCTTTGGTTTAAATGCTGAGGCGCTGTCACACAGAAAAGAGTGTAATTTATAAGAACAACACACCATCATCCAGGCGCTGTGGTGCTCGCTGGATGATACCATCACAAGGGCAATATTGGCCCTGCCACTCCAGTACTGGCACCTGCCATGGAGGAGGTGGGCGGTGCTCTCCCTCTCCACCTGGCGGGTGTGACAGCCAAGTTTTTGTGTTTGGTTTTGTTTCTGTCTCCCACTACCACATTCCCCACACCATCCACCCAGAGACAGGGATTCTCCGTGTAGCGTTGGCTATCCAGTCCTGGGCTCCCTTTGTAGACCAGGCTGGCCTTATACTCACAGCGATCTGCCTGCCTCTGCCTCCTGAGTGCTGCAATTAAAGTCATGCACCACAATGCCATGCCTGGCTTAGTTTTTGTTTTTGTTTTCCTTTGCCTTTAATCCCAGCAGTTGGGAGACAGAGGGGAGAGAATCACTTGCACTTGAATGTCCAGGACAGGGAAGGCTACACGGGAAACCTTGTCTGGAAACAAACAAGCAAGCAAGCAAGAAAAAACTACAATTTCTTTAACACAAGAAAAGTTCTAGTTCCAAACTAGGTCAGTATACACAGCGATTTTCAAGACAGACAGGAATACGTAGAGAGACTCTGTCTCCAAAATAGTTTAAACACTGTGTAAGTAGATAAGTAAGTAAGTAAATACATCGATGATAGATAGATAGATAGATAGATAGATAGATAGATAGATAGATAGATAGGATTAAAGGCATGTGCCACCATGCCTGGCTAAATATTTAATTCTTTACTCAACTATTTAAAAAGGATAAACTATTCCTTTATTTAGTGAATTCTCTGTACTATACTAATACATAAACACATAGATGTTAGACACTTACATACATACACACATAGATAGAAAAATAGATAGATAGATAGATAGATAGATAGATAGATAGATAGATAGATAGATACAAAACACACAGACAGACAAATGGAGACCAATCTTCATAGTTACCTCATTTGATCACAGCAGAGTCAAGCAGCCTGGTCTAGGTAGAGCCAGCTACCTTCTAAAACTTATTAGTCATCAGTCAGTACTGAATCTATTTATTAGCAATGCAGCAGTGACACTATAACCAGCCCAAAAAATCAATATGATTATATACCCAGCAGAGGGGGGGGAGAGGGAGAGGGAGAGAGAGAGAGAGAGAGAGAGAGAGAGAGAGAGAGAGAGGAGGGAGAATTGTGTGAGGAGGCTCTCTCTCCTTATCTAAAAACTATACACACCCTTACAATAAAAAAAGAAGCAGAAATAAATAAAATAACCAACCAACAAACAAATATTAACAACCATACAAAAAAGAAAACTACAAGCAGTCATTATTTTTGGAATATAATTTACAGGGGAAAGAAATGTGTGGATTCACATACAGGCTCAAACATGAACAGGAGACCAATGAGACCAAAAGACAGAGCAGCCAATGCCTGTTCTTATCGTTAAGGGTACTATATATGTGAAATGGTTTGGGGTCCTGCCTAGTCCCCTCTAGCAAGACCTAGAAGTGACTGACTTAAGGTGACATCAGGAAGCAGTCCATTTCTTGAAGCGGAAAGAAATGGGTCCTGGGAGTGAGATAGGTAGGAAGGAAAGAAGGAAGAATGGGGTCAAAAACCAATCTCAGCACGTCAGAGGCGGTGGTCATAGCTAGAGACTGTGAATGATCACTCAGCTGTGGATTAATTTTTAACACCCGTGGGGGGTGCCGACGCACACATACACACACACACACACACACACACACACACACACACACACACACGATGACACAAGGAAAGCTCCAATGAGTGCAGTTACAAAGAGAGAATTGGTTGTTTTGTTATTTATCTTTAAAGATGTGTGTGTATTCACATGCACGCTAGGGTGTATATAAGTCTTAGAAGAATCACATATGTACACGTTAACAAACCATTTCTAGTTTAGATCCTCCAGGTCCCCATCTACCCATGGAACACGCCAGATTTCCATTGAGCCCTATTTTGCTCTCTTAAAAATGAGACCACTGGAGGCACACCAGACCTCCCTCTCTGCTGGGGCCTTTCATTTTGTTTTTCTCTCTTTCTGTTTTAGATTGATTTCTGGATTAAGTGTGGAGTGTTCTGCTTGCCTCTTAGGACATTTGGAAGAGCAGCCAGTGTTTTAACCCCTCCTGAGGCATTTTTTAATTTTACTTCGTTTTATTTTATTTCTTTTTGTGGTTTTCAAGACAGGGTTTCTCTGTGTAACAGCTCTGACTGCCCTGGAGCTCATGCCTGCCTCTGCCTCCCATGTTCTGAGACAACAGGCATGCATGCGCCAACACCACCCGGCTCCATTGCATTTTGCTTAATGCTCTCTTTGGATTAAATGCTGAGGCGCTGTCACACAGAAAAGAGTGTAATTTATGAGAACAACACACCGTCATCCGGGCGCTGTGATGCTCCCTGGATGATACCATGAGAAGGGCAATATTGGCCCCGCCATTCCAGTACTGGCACCCGACATGGAGGAGGTGGGCAGGGCTCTCCCTCTTCACCAGGCAGGTGTGACAGTTAAGTTTTGGTGTTTTGTTTTGCTTTGTTTCTGTCTCCCACTACCACCACCCCCACACCCTCCGCCCAGAGACAGGGTTTCTCTGTGTAGCGTTGGCTATCCAGTCCTCGGCTCACTTTGTAGACCAGGCTGGCCTTAAAGTCACAGCGATATGCCTGCCTCTGCCTCCTGAGTGCTGACATTAAAGGCCTGCACCACCATGACATGCCTAGCTTTGTTTTTGGGTTTGTTTTTCTTTGCCTTTAATCCCAGCAGTTGGGAGACAGAGGCAAGAGAATCACTTGCACTTGCAAGTCCAGGAAAGGCAAGGCTACATGAGAAACCTTGTCTGGGAACAAACAAACAAACAAGCAAGCAAGCAAGCAAGCAAACAAAAAACTACAATTTCTTTAACCCAAGAAAAGTTCTAGATCCAAACTAGGTCAGTATACACAGCGAATTTCAAGACAGACAGGATTACATAGAAAGACTCTGTCTCCAAAATAATTTAAACACTGTGTAAGTAGATAAGTAAGTAAGTAAATACTACATCGATAATAGATAGATAGATAGATAGATAGATAGATAGGTAGATAGATAGATAGGATTAAAGGTGTGTGCCACCATGCCTGGCTAAATATTTAATTCTTTACTCAACTATTTTAAAAGATTAAACTAGTTCTTTGTTTAGTGTATTCTCCATACAAAACTAATACGTAAATACATAGATGTTAGATACATACATACACACATAGATAGATAGATAGATAGGTAAATAGATAGATAATAGACATAAAGACAGACAAATGGATACCAATTCTCATAGTTCCTTCATTTGATCACAGCAGTGTCAGGCAGCCTGGACTAGGTAGTGCCAGCTAACTTCTAATGTATATTTGTCATCTGTCAGTACTGAATCTTTTTATTAGCAATGCAGCAGTGTCTCTATAACCAGCCCAGAAAATCAATGTGATTCTATACCCACCAGGAGAAGGTGGCGGGCGGGGGTGGGGGGGAGAGAATTGTTTGAGGAGGCTCTCTTTCCTGATATAGAAAGTATACCCACCCTTTCAATAAAAAAGAGAAGAAGAAAAATATAAAATAAATAACCAACCAACCAACAAACAAACAACAACAACAACAGCAACAAAAAGACCACTACAAGCAGTAAATTGTTTTGGAATATAATTTAAATGGGAAAGAAATGTGTGGATTCACATACAGGCTGAAACATGAACAGGAGACCAACAAGAACAAAAGACAGAGCAGCCAATGCCTGTTCTTATCGTTCAGGGTACTATTTATGTGAAATGGTTTGGTGTCCTTCCTAGTCCCCTCTAGCATGACTTAGAAGTGACTGACTTAAGGTGACATCAGGAAGCAGTCCATTTCTAGAAGAGGAAAGAAATGGGTGCTGGGAGTGAGATAGGTAGGAAGGAAAGAAGGAAGAAGGGGGTCTCAAACCAATCTCAGCACGTCAGAGGCAGTGGTCATAGCTAGAGACTGTGAATGATCAACCAGCTGAGGATTAATTATTAACACCCATGCATGCTCGTTCTTGCGTGCAAAAGCACACACAAACACACACACACACACACACACACACACACACACACACACACACACACACGATGACACAAGAAAAGCTCCAATGAGTGCAGTTACAAAGAGAGAATTGGTTGTTTTGTTATTTATCTTTAAAGATGTGTGTGTATTCGCATGCACGCTAGGGTGTATATAAGTCTTAGAAGAATCACATATGTACACGTTAACAAACCATTTCTAGTTTAGATCCTCCAGGTCCCCATCTACCCATGGAACACGCCAGATTTCCAGTGAGCCCTATTTTGCTCTCTTAAAAATGAGACCACAGGAGGCACACCAGACCTCCCTCTCTGCTGGGGCCTTTCATTTTGTTTTTCTCTCTTTCTGTTTTAGATTGATTTCTGGATTAAGTGTGGAGTGTTCTGCTTGCCTCTTAGGACATTTGGAAGAGCAGCCAGTGTTTTAACCCCTCCTGAGGCATTTTTTAATTTTACTTCGTTTTATTTTATTTCTTTTTGTGGTTTTCAAGACAGGGTTTCTCTGTGTAACAGCTCTGACTGCCCTGGAGCTCATGCCTGCCTCTGCCTCCCATGTTCTGAGACAACAGGCATGCATGCGCCAACACCACCCGGCTCCATTGCATTTTGCTTAATGCTCTCTTTGGTTTAAATGCTGAGGCGCTGTCACACAGAAAAGAGTGTAATTTATGAGAACAACACACCGTCATCCGGGCGCTGTGATGCTCCCTGGATGATACCATGAGAAGGGCAATATTGGCCCCGCCACTCCAGTACTGGCACCCGACATGGAGGAGGTGGGCAGGGCTCTCCCTCTCCACCAGGCAGGTGTGACAGTTAAGTTTTGGTGTTTTGTTTTGCTTTGTTTCTGTCTCCCACTACCACCACCCCCACACCCTCCGCCCAGAGACAGGGTTTCTCTGTGTAGCGTTGGCTATCCAGTCCTCAGCTCACTTTGTAGACCAGGCTGGCCTTAAAGTCACAGCGATATGCCTGCCTCTGCCTCCTGAGTGCTGAGATTAAAGGCCTGCACCACCATGACATGCCTAGCTTTGTTTTTGGGTTTGTTTTTCTTTGCCTTTAATCCCAGCAGTTGGGAGACAGAGGCAAGAGAATCACTTGCACTTGCAAGTCCAGGAAAGGCAAGGCTACATGAGAAACCTTGTCTGGGAACAAACAAACAAGCAAGCAAGGAAGCAAGCAAGCAAACAAAAAACTACAATTTCTTTAACCCAAGAAAAGTTCTAGATCCAAACTAGGTCAGTATACACAGCGAATTTCAAGACAGACAGGATTACATAGAAAGACTCTGTCTCCAAAATAATTTAAACACTGTGTAAGTAGATAAGTAAGTAAGTAAATACATCGATAATAGATAGATACATAGATAGATAGATAGATAGATAGATAGATAGATAGATAGATAGGATTAAAGGTGTGTGCCACCATGCCTGGCTAAATATTTAATTCTTTACTCAACTATTTTAAAAGATTAAACTAGTTCTTTGTTTAGTGTATTCTCCATACAAAACTAATACGTAAATACATAGATGTTAGATACATACATACACACATAGATAGATAGATAGATAGGTAAATAGATAGATAATAGACATAAAGACAGACAAATGGATACCAATTCTCATAGTTCCTTCATTTGATCACAGCAGTGTCAGGCAGCCTGGACTAGGTAGTGCCAGCTAACTTCTAATGTATATTTGTCATCTGTCAGTACTGAATCTTTTTATTAGCAATGCAGCAGTGTCTCTATAACCAGCCCAGAAAATCAATGTGATTCTATACCCACCAGGAGAAGGTGGCGGGCGGGGGGGGGGGGGAGAGAATTGTTTGAGGAGGCTCTCTTTCCTGATATAGAAAGTATACCCACCCTTTCAATAAAAAAGAGAAGAAGAAAAATATAAAATAAATAACCAACCAACCAACAAACAAACAACAACAACAACAGCAACAAAAAGACCACTACAAGCAGTAAATTGTTTTGGAATATAATTTAAATGGGAAAGAAATGTGTGGATTCACATACAGGCTGAAACATGAACAGGAGACCAACAAGAACAAAAGACAGAGCAGCCAATGCCTGTTCTTATCGTTCAGGGTACTATTTATGTGAAATGGTTTGGTGTCCTTCCTAGTCCCCTCTAGCATGACTTAGAAGTGACTGACTTAAGGTGACATCAGGAAGCAGTCCATTTCTAGAAGAGGAAAGAAATGGGTGCTGGGAGTGAGATAGGTAGGAAGGAAAGAAGGAAGAAGGGGGTCTCAAACCAATCTCAGCACGTCAGAGGCAGTGGTCATAGCTAGAGACTGTGAATGATCAACCAGCTGAGGATTAATTATTAACACCCATGCATGCTCGTTCTTGCGTGCAAAAGCACACACAAACACACACACACACACACACACACACACACACACACACACACACACGATGACACAAGAAAAGCTCCAATGAGTGCAGTTACAAAGAGAGAATTGGTTGTTTTGTTATTTATCTTTAAAGATGTGTGTGTATTCGCATGCACGCTAGGGTGTATATAAGTCTTAGAAGAATCACATATGTACACGTTAACAAACCATTTCTAGTTTAGATCCTCCAGGTCCCCATCTACCCATGGAACACGCCAGATTTCCAGTGAGCCCTATTTTGCTCTCTTAAAAATGAGACCACAGGAGGCACACCAGACCTCCCTCTCTGCTGGGGCCTTTCATTTTGTTTTTCTCTCTTTCTGTTTTAGATTGATTTCTGGATTAAGTGTGGAGTGTTCTGCTTGCCTCTTAGGACATTTGGAAGAGCAGCCAGTGTTTTAACCCCTCCTGAGGCATTTTTTAATTTTACTTCGTTTTATTTTATTTCTTTTTGTGGTTTTCAAGACAGGGTTTCTCTGTGTAACAGCTCTGACTGCCCTGGAGCTCATGCCTGCCTCTGCCTCCCATGTTCTGAGACAACAGGCATGCATGCGCCAACACCACCCGGCTCCATTGCATTTTGCTTAATGCTCTCTTTGGTTTAAATGCTGAGGCGCTGTCACACAGAAAAGAGTGTAATTTATGAGAACAACACACCGTCATCCGGGCGCTGTGATGCTCCCTGGATGATACCATGAGAAGGGCAATATTGGCCCCGCCACTCCAGTACTGGCACCCGACATGGAGGAGGTGGGCAGGGCTCTCCCTCTCCACCAGGCAGGTGTGACAGTTAAGTTTTGGTGTTTTGTTTTGCTTTGTTTCTGTCTCCCACTACCACCACCCCCACACCCTCCGCCCAGAGACAGGGTTTCTCTGTGTAGCGTTGGCTATCCAGTCCTCGGCTTACTTTGTAGACCAGGCTGGCCTTAAAGTCACAGCGATATGCCTGCCTCTGCCTCCTGAGTGCTGACATTAAAGGCCTGCACCACCATGACATGCCTAGCTTTGTTTTTGGGTTTGTTTTTCTTTGCCTTTAATCCCAGCAGTTGGGAGACAGAGGCAAGAGAATCACTTGCACTTGCAAGTCCAGGAAAGGCAAGGCTACATGAGAAACCTTGTCTGGGAACAAACAAACAAGCAAGCAAGGAAGCAAGCAAGCAAACAAAAAACTACAATTTCTTTAACCCAAGAAAAGTTCTAGATCCAAACTAGGTCAGTATACACAGCGAATTTCAAGACAGACAGGATTACATAGAAAGACTCTGTCTCCAAAATAATTTAAACACTGTGTAAGTAGATAAGTAAGTAAGTAAATACATCGATAATAGATAGATACATAGATAGATAGATAGATAGATAGATAGATAGATAGATAGATAGATAGATAGGATTAAAGGTGTGTGCCACCATGCATGGCTAAATATTTAATTCTTTACTCAACTATTTTAAAAGATTAAACTAGTTCTTTGTTTAGTGTATTCTCCATACAAAACTAATACGTAAATACATAGATGTTAGATACATACATACACACATAGATAGATAGATAGATAGGTAAATAGATAGATAATAGACATAAAGACAGACAAATGGATACCAATTCTCATAGTTCCTTCATTTGATCACAGCAGTGTCAGGCAGCCTGGACTAGGTAGTGCCAGCTAACTTCTAATGTATATTTGTCATCTGTCAGTACTGAATCTTTTTATTAGCAATGCAGCAGTGTCTCTATAACCAGCCCAGAAAATCAATGTGATTCTATACCCACCAGGAGAAGGTGGCGGGCGGGGGTGGGGGGGAGAGAATTGTTTGAGGAGGCTCTCTTTCCTGATATAGAAAGTATACCCACCCTTTCAATAAAAAAGAGAAGAAGAAAAATATAAAATAAATAACCAACCAACCAACAAACAAACAACAACAACAACAGCAACAAAAAGACCACTACAAGCAGTAAATTGTTTTGGAATATAATTTAAATGGGAAAGAAATGTGTGGATTCACATACAGGCTGAAACATGAACAGGAGACCAACAAGAACAAAAGACAGAGCAGCCAATGCCTGTTCTTATCGTTCAGGGTACTATTTATGTGAAATGTTTTGGTGTCCTTCCTAGTCCCCTCTAGCATGACCTAGAAGTGACTGACTTAAGGTGACATCAGGAAGCAGTCCATTTCTAGAAGAGGAAAGAAATGGGTGCTGGGAGTGAGATAGGTAGGAAGGAAAGAAGGAAGAAGGGGGTCTCAAACCAATCTCAGCACGTCAGAGGCAGTGGTCATAGCTAGAGACTGTGAATGATCAACCAGCTGAGGATTAATTATTAACACCCATGCATGCTCGTTCTTGCGTGCGCAAGCACACACACACACACACACACACACACACACACACACGATGACACAAGAAAAGCTCCAATGAGTGCAGTTACAAAGAGAGAATTGGTTGTTTTGTTATTTATCTTTAAAGATGTGTGTGTATTCGCATGCACGCTAGGGTGTACATAAGTCTTAGAAGAATCACATATGTACACGTTAACAAACCATTTCTAGTTTAGATCCTCCAGGTCCCCATCTACCCATGGAACACGCCAGATTTCCATTGAGCCCTATTTTGCTCTCTTAAAAATGAGACCACAGGAGGCACACCAGACCTCCCTCTCTGCTGGGGCCTTTCATTTTGTTTTTCTCTCTTTCTGTTTTAGATTGATTTCTGGATTAAGTGTGGAGTGTTCTGCTTGCCTCTTAGGACATTTGGAAGAGCAGCCAGTGTTTTAACCCCTCCTGAGGCATTTTTAAATTTTACTTCGTTTTATTTTATTTCTTTTTGTGGTTTTCAAGACAGGGTTTCTCTGTGTAACAGCTCTGACTGCCCTGGAGCTCATGCCTGCCTCTGCCTCCCATGTTCTGAGACAACAGGCATGCATGCGCCAACACCACCCGGCTCCATTGCATTTTGCGTAATGCTCTCTTTGGTTTAAATGCTGAGGCGCTGTCACACAGAAAAGAGTGTAATTTATAAGAACAACACACCATCATCCAGGCGCTGTGGTGCTCGCTGGATGATACCATCACAAGGGCAATATTGGCCCTGCCACTCCAGTACTGGCACCTGCCATGGAGGAGGTGGGCGGTGCTCTCCCTCTCCACCTGGCGGGTGTGACAGCCAAGTTTTTGTGTTTGGTTTTGTTTCTGTCTCCCACTACCACATTCCCCACACCATCCACCCAGAGACAGGGATTCTCCGTGTAGCGTTGGCTATCCAGTCCTGGGCTCCCTTTGTAGACCAGGCTGGCCTTATACTCACAGCGATCTGCCTGCCTCTGCCTCCTGAGTGCTGCAATTAAAGTCATGCACCACAATGCCATGCCTGGCTTAGTTTTTGTTTTTGTTTTCCTTTGCCTTTAATCCCAGCAGTTGGGAGACAGAGGGGAGAGAATCACTTGCACTTGAAAGTCCAGGACAGGGAAGGCTACACGGGAAACCTTGTCTGGAAACAAACAAGCAAGCAAGCAAGAAAAAACTACAATTTCTTTAACACAAGAAAAGTTCTAGTTCCAAACTAGGTCAGTATACACAGCGATTTTCAAGACAGACAGGAATACGTAGAGAGACTCTGTCTCCAAAATAGTTTAAACACTGTGTAAGTAGATAAGTAAGTAAGTAAATACATCGATGATAGATAGATAGATAGATAGATAGATAGATAGATAGATAGGATTAAAGGCATGTGCCACCATGCCTGGCTAAATATTTAATTCTTTACTCAACTATTTAAAAAGGATAAACTATTCCTTTATTTAGTGAATTCTCTGTACTATACTAATACATAAACACATAGATGTTAGACACTTACATACATACACACATAGATAGAAAAATAGATAGATAGATAGATAGATAGATAGATAGATAGATAGATAGATAGATACAAAACACACAGACAGACAAATGGAGACCAATCTTCATAGTTACCTCATTTGATCACAGCAGAGTCAAGCAGCCTGGTCTAGGTAGAGCCAGCTACCTTCTAAAACTTATTAGTCATCAGTCAGTACTGAATCTATTTATTAGCAATGCAGCAGTGACACTATAACCAGCCCAAAAAATCAATATGATTATATACCCAGCAGAGGGGGGGGAGAGGGAGAGGGAGAGAGAGAGAGAGAGAGAGAGAGAGAGAGAGAGAGAGAGAGAGGGAGGGAGAATTGTGTGAGGAGGCTCTCTCTCCTTATCTAAAAACTATACACACCCTTACAATAAAAAAAGAAGCAGAAATAAATAAAATAACCAACCAACAAACAAATATTAACAACCATACAAAAAAGAAAACTACAAGCAGTCATTATTTTTGGAATATAATTTACAGGGGAAAGAAATGTGTGGATTCACATACAGGCTCAAACATGAACAGGAGACCAATGAGACCAAAAGACAGAGCAGCCAATGCCTGTTCTTATCGTTAAGGGTACTATATATGTGAAATGGTTTGGGGTCCTGCCTAGTCCCCTCTAGCAAGACCTAGAAGTGACTGACTTAAGGTGACATCAGGAAGCAGTCCATTTCTTGAAGCGGAAAGAAATGGGTCCTGGGAGTGAGATAGGTAGGAAGGAAAGAAGGAAGAATGGGGTCAAAAACCAATCTCAGCACGTCAGAGGCGGTGGTCATAGCTAGAGACTGTGAATGATCACTCAGCTGTGGATTAATTTTTAACACCCGTGGGGGGTGCCGACGCACACATACACACACACACACACACACACACACACACACACACACACACACACGATGACACAAGAAAAGCTCCAATGAGTGCAGTTACAAAGAGAGAATTGGTTGTTTTGTTATTTATCTTTAAAGATGTGTGTGTATTCACATGCACGCTAGGGTGTATATAAGTCTTAGAAGAATCACATATGTACACGTTAACAAACCATTTCTAGTTTAGATCCTCCAGGTCCCCATCTACCCATGGAACACGCCAGATTTCCATTGAGCCCTATTTTGCTCTCTTAAAAATGAGACCACTGGAGGCACACCAGACCTCCCTCTCTGCTGGGGCCTTTCATTTTGTTTTTCTCTCTTTCTGTTTTAGATTGATTTCTGGATTAAGTGTGGAGTGTTCTGCTTGCCTCTTAGGACATTTGGAAGAGCAGCCAGTGTTTTAACCCCTCCTGAGGCATTTTTTAATTTTACTTCATTTTATTTTATTTCTTTTTGTGGTTTTCAAGACAGGGTTTCTCTGTGTAACAGCTCTGACTGCCCTGGAGCTCATGCCTGCCTCTGCCTCCCATGTTCTGAGACAACAGGCATGCATGCGCCAACACCACCCGGCTCCATTGCATTTTGCTTAATGCTCTCTTTGGATTAAATGCTGAGGCGCTGTCACACAGAAAAGAGTGTAATTTATGAGAACAACACACCGTCATCCGGGCGCTGTGATGCTCCCTGGATGATACCATGAGAAGGGCAATATTGGCCCCGCCATTCCAGTACTGGCACCCGACATGGAGGAGGTGGGCAGGGCTCTCCCTCTTCACCAGGCAGGTGTGACAGTTAAGTTTTGGTGTTTTGTTTTGCTTTGTTTCTGTCTCCCACTACTACCACCCCCACACCCTCCGCCCAGAGACAGGGTTTCTCTGTGTAGCGTTGGCTATCCAGTCCTTGGCTCACTTTGTAGACCAGGTTGGCCTTAAAGTCACAGCGATATGCCTGCCTCTGCCTCCTGAGTGCTGACATTAAAGGCCTGCACCACCATGACATGCCTAGCTTTGTTTTTGGGTTTGTTTTTCTTTGCCTTTAATCCCAGCAGTTGGGAGACAGAGGCAAGAGAATCACTTGCACTTGCAAGTCCAGGAAAGGCAAGGCTACATGAGAAACCTTGTCTGGGAACAAACAAACAAACAAGCAAGCAAGCAAGCAAGCAAACAAAAAACTACAATTTTTTTAACCCAAGAAAAGTTCTAGATCCAAACTAGGTCAGTATACACAGCGAATTTCAAGACAGACAGGATTACATAGAAAGACTCTGTCTCCAAAATAATTTAAACACTGTGTAAGTAGATAAGTAAGTAAGTAAATACATCGATAATAGATAGATACATAGATAGATAGATAGATAGGTAGATAGATAGATAGGATTAAAGGTGTGTGCCACCATGCCTGGCTAAATATTTAATTCTTTACTCAACTATTTTAAAAGATTAAACTAGTTCTTTGTTTAGTGTATTCTCCATACAAAACTAATACGTAAATACATAGATGTTAGATACATACATACACACATAGATAGATAGATAGATAGGTAAATAGATAGATAATAGACATAAAGACAGACAAATGGATACCAATTCTCATAGTTCCTTCATTTGATCACAGCAGTGTCAGGCAGCCTGGACTAGGTAGTGCCAGCTAACTTCTAATGTATATTTGTCATCTGTCAGTACTGAATCTTTTTATTAGCAATGCAGCAGTGTCTCTATAACCAGCCCAGAAAATCAATGTGATTCTATACCCACCAGGAGAAGGTGGCGGGCGGGGGGGGGGGGGAGAGAATTGTTTGAGGAGGCTCTCTTTCCTGATATAGAAAGTATACCCACCCTTTCAATAAAAAAGAGAAGAAGAAAAATATAAAATAAATAACCAACCAACCAACAAACAAACAACAACAACAACAGCAACAAAAAGACCACTACAAGCAGTAAATTGTTTTGGAATATAATTTAAATGGGAAAGAAATGTGTGGATTCACATACAGGCTGAAACATGAACAGGAGACCAACAAGAACAAAAGACAGAGCAGCCAATGCCTGTTCTTATCGTTCAGGGTACTATTTATGTGAAATGGTTTGGTGTCCTTCCTAGTCCCCTCTAGCATGACTTAGAAGTGACTGACTTAAGGTGACATCAGGAAGCAGTCCATTTCTAGAAGAGGAAAGAAATGGGTGCTGGGAGTGAGATAGGTAGGAAGGAAAGAAGGAAGAAGGGGGTCTCAAACCAATCTCAGCACGTCAGAGGCAGTGGTCATAGCTAGAGACTGTGAATGATCAACCAGCTGAGGATTAATTATTAACACCCATGCATGCTCGTTCTTGCGTGCAAAAGCACACACAAACACACACACACACACACACACACACACACACACACACACACACACACACACACGATGACACAAGAAAAGCTCCAATGAGTGCAGTTACAAAGAGAGAATTGGTTGTTTTGTTATTTATCTTTAAAGATGTGTGTGTATTCGCATGCACGCTAGGGTGTATATAAGTCTTAGAAGAATCACATATGTACACGTTAACAAACCATTTCTAGTTTAGATCCTCCAGGTCCCCATCTACCCATGGAACACGCCAGATTTCCAGTGAGCCCTATTTTGCTCTCTTAAAAATGAGACCACAGGAGGCACACCAGACCTCCCTCTCTGCTGGGGCCTTTCATTTTGTTTTTCTCTCTTTCTGTTTTAGATTGATTTCTGGATTAAGTGTGGAGTGTTCTGCTTGCCTCTTAGGACATTTGGAAGAGCAGCCAGTGTTTTAACCCCTCCTGAGGCATTTTTAAATTTTACTTCGTTTTATTTTATTTCTTTTTGTGGTTTTCAAGACAGGGTTTCTCTGTGTAACAGCTCTGACTGCCCTGGAGCTCATGCCTGCCTCTGCCTCCCATGTTCTGAGACAACAGGCATGCATGCGCCAACACCACCCGGCTCCATTGCATTTTGCGTAATGCTCTCTTTGGTTTAAATGCTGAGGCGCTGTCACACAGAAAAGAGTGTAATTTATAAGAACAACACACCATCATCCAGGCGCTGTGGTGCTCGCTGGATGATACCATCACAAGGGCAATATTGGCCCTGCCACTCCAGTACTGGCACCTGCCATGGAGGAGGTGGGCGGTGCTCTCCCTCTCCACCTGGCGGGTGTGACAGCCAAGTTTTTGTGTTTGGTTTTGTTTCTGTCTCCCACTACCACATTCCCCACACCATCCACCCAGAGACAGGGATTCTCCGTGTAGCGTTGGCTATCCAGTCCTGGGCTCCCTTTGTAGACCAGGCTGGCCTTATACTCACAGCGATCTGCCTGCCTCTGCCTCCTGAGTGCTGCAATTAAAGTCATGCACCACAATGCCATGCCTGGCTTAGTTTTTGTTTTTGTTTTCCTTTGCCTTTAATCCCAGCAGTTGGGAGACAGAGGGGAGAGAATCACTTGCACTTGAAAGTCCAGGACAGGGAAGGCTACACGGGAAACCTTGTCTGGAAACAAACAAGCAAGCAAGCAAGAAAAAACTACAATTTCTTTAACACAAGAAAAGTTCTAGTTCCAAACTAGGTCAGTATACACAGCGATTTTCAAGACAGACAGGAATACGTAGAGAGACTCTGTCTCCAAAATAGTTTAAACACTGTGTAAGTAGATAAGTAAGTAAGTAAATACATCGATGATAGATAGATAGATAGATAGATAGATAGATAGATAGATAGATAGATAGGATTAAAGGCATGTGCCACCATGCCTGGCTAAATATTTAATTCTTTACTCAACTATTTAAAAAGGATAAACTATTCCTTTATTTAGTGAATTCTCTGTACTATACTAATACATAAACACATAGATGTTAGACACTTACATACATACACACATAGATAGAAAAATAGATAGATAGATAGATAGATAGATAGATAGATAGATACAAAACACACAGACAGACAAATGGAGACCAATCTTCATAGTTACCTCATTTGATCACAGCAGAGTCAAGCAGCCTGGTCTAGGTAGAGCCAGCTACCTTCTAAAACTTATTAGTCATCAGTCAGTACTGAATCTATTTATTAGCAATGCAGCAGTGACACTATAACCAGCCCAAAAAATCAATATGATTATATACCCAGCAGAGGGGGGGGAGAGGGAGAGGGAGAGAGAGAGAGAGAGAGAGAGAGAGAGAGAGAGGGAGGGAGAATTGTGTGAGGAGGCTCTCTCTCCTTATCTAAAAACTATACACACCCTTACAATAAAAAAAGAAGCAGAAATAAATAAAATAACCAACCAACAAACAAATATTAACAACCATACAAAAAAGAAAACTACAAGCAGTCATTATTTTTGGAATATAATTTACAGGGGAAAGAAATGTGTGGATTCACATACAGGCTCAAACATGAACAGGAGACCAATGAGACCAAAAGACAGAGCAGCCAATGCCTGTTCTTATCGTTAAGGGTACTATATATGTGAAATGGTTTGGGGTCCTGCCTAGTCCCCTCTAGCAAGACCTAGAAGTGACTGACTTAAGGTGACATCAGGAAGCAGTCCATTTCTTGAAGCGGAAAGAAATGGGTCCTGGGAGTGAGATAGGTAGGAAGGAAAGAAGGAAGAATGGGGTCAAAAACTAATCTCAGCACGTCAGAGGCGGTGGTCATAGCTAGAGACTGTGAATGATCACTCAGCTGTGGATTAATTTTTAACACCCGTGGGGGGTGCCGACGCACACATACACACACACACACACACACACACACACACACACACACACGATGACACAAGAAAAGCTCCAATGAGTGCAGTTACAAAGAGAGAATTGGTTGTTTTGTTATTTATCTTTAAAGATGTGTGTGTATTCGCATGCACGCTAGGGTGTATATAAGTCTTAGAAGAATCACATATGTACACGTTAACAAACCATTTCTAGTTTAGATCCTCCAGGTCCCCATCTACCCATGGAACACGCCAGATTTCCATTGAGCCCTATTTTGCTCTCTTAAAAATGAGACCACTGGAGGCACACCAGACCTCCCTCTCTGCTGGGGCCTTTCATTTTGTTTTTCTCTCTTTCTGTTTTAGATTGATTTCTGGATTAAGTGTGGAGTGTTCTGCTTGCCTCTTAGGACATTTGGAAGAGCAGCCAGTGTTTTAACCCCTCCTGAGGCATTTTTTAATTTTACTTCGTTTTATTTTATTTCTTTTTGTGGTTTTCAAGACAGGGTTTCTCTGTGTAACAGCTCTGACTGCCCTGGAGCTCATGCCTGCCTCTGCCTCCCATGTTCTGAGACAACAGGCATGCATGCGCCAACACCACCCGGCTCCATTGCATTTTGCTTAATGCTCTCTTTGGATTAAATGCTGAGGCGCTGTCACACAGAAAAGAGTGTAATTTATGAGAACAACACACCGTCATCCGGGCGCTGTGATGCTCCCTGGATGATACCATGAGAAGGGCAATATTGGCCCCGCCATTCCAGTACTGGCACCCGACATGGAGGAGGTGGGCAGGGCTCTCCCTCTTCACCAGGCAGGTGTGACAGTTAAGTTTTGGTGTTTTGTTTTGCTTTGTTTCTGTCTCCCACTACTACCACCCCCACACCCTCCGCCCAGAGACAGGGTTTCTCTGTGTAGCTTTGGCTATCCAGTCCTTGGCTCACTTTGTAGACCAGGCTGGCCTTAAAGTCACAGCGATATGCCTGCCTCTGCCTCCTGAGTGCTGAGATTAAAGGCCTGCACCACCATGACATGCCTAGCTTTGTTTTTGGGTTTGTTTTTCTTTGCCTTTAATCCCAGCAGTTGGGAGACAGAGGCAAGAGAATCACTTGCACTTGCAAGTCCAGGAAAGGCAAGGCTACATGAGAAACCTTGTCTGGGAACAAACAAACAAACAAGCAAGCAAGCAAGCAAGCAAACAAAAAACTACAATTTTTTTAACCCAAGAAAAGTTCTAGATCCAAACTAGGTCAGTATACACAGCGAATTTCAAGACAGACAGGATTACATAGAAAGACTCTGTCTCCAAAATAATTTAAACACTGTGTAAGTAGATAAGTAAGTAAGTAAATACATCGATAATAGATAGATAGATAGATAGATAGATAGATAGGTAGATAGATAGATAGGATTAAAGGTGTGTGCCACCATGCCTGGCTAAATATTTAATTCTTTACTCAACTATTTTAAAAGATTAAACTAGTTCTTTGTTTAGTGTATTCTCCATACAAAACTAATACGTAAATACATAGATGTTAGATACATACATACACACATAGATAGATAGATAGATAGGTAAATAGATAGATAATAGACATAAAGACAGACAAATGGATACCAATTCTCATAGTTCCTTCATTTGATCACAGCAGTGTCAGGCAGCCTGGACTAGGTAGTGCCAGCTAACTTCTAATGTATATTTGTCATCTGTCAGTACTGAATCTTTTTATTAGCAATGCAGCAGTGTCTCTATAACCAGCCCAGAAAATCAATGTGATTCTATACCCACCAGGAGAAGGTGGCGGGCGGGGGGGGGGGGAGAGAATTGTTTGAGGAGGCTCTCTTTCCTGATATAGAAAGTATACCCACCCTTTCAATAAAAAAGAGAAGAAGAAAAATATAAAATAAATAACCAACCAACCAACAAACAAACAACAACAACAACAGCAACAAAAAGACCACTACAAGCAGTAAATTGTTTTGGAATATAATTTAAATGGGAAAGAAATGTGTGGATTCACATACAGGCTGAAACATGAACAGGAGACCAACAAGAACAAAAGACAGAGCAGCCAATGCCTGTTCTTATCGTTCAGGGTACTATTTATGTGAAATGGTTTGGTGTCCTTCCTAGTCCCCTCTAGCATGACTTAGAAGTGACTGACTTAAGGTGACATCAGGAAGCAGTCCATTTCTAGAAGAGGAAAGAAATGGGTGCTGGGAGTGAGATAGGTAGGAAGGAAAGAAGGAAGAAGGGGGTCTCAAACCAATCTCAGCACGTCAGAGGCAGTGGTCATAGCTAGAGACTGTGAATGATCAACCAGCTGAGGATTAATTATTAACACCCATGCATGCTCGTTCTTGCGTGCAAAAGCACACACAAACACACACACACACACACACACACACACACACACACACACACACACACACACACACGATGACACAAGAAAAGCTCCAATGAGTGCAGTTACAAAGAGAGAATTGGTTGTTTTGTTATTTATCTTTAAAGATGTGTGTGTATTCGCATGCACGCTAGGGTGTATATAAGTCTTAGAAGAATCACATATGTACACGTTAACAAACCATTTCTAGTTTAGATCCTCCAGGTCCCCATCTACCCATGGAACACGCCAGATTTCCAGTGAGCCCTATTTTGCTCTCTTAAAAATGAGACCACAGGAGGCACACCAGACCTCCCTCTCTGCTGGGGCCTTTCATTTTGTTTTTCTCTCTTTCTGTTTTAGATTGATTTCTGGATTAAGTGTGGAGTGTTCTGCTTGCCTCTTAGGACATTTGGAAGAGCAGCCAGTGTTTTAACCCCTCCTGAGGCATTTTTTAATTTTACTTCGTTTTATTTTATTTCTTTTTGTGGTTTTCAAGACAGGGTTTCTCTGTGTAACAGCTCTGACTGCCCTGGAGCTCATGCCTGCCTCTGCCTCCCATGTTCTGAGACAACAGGCATGCATGCGCCAACACCACCCGGCTCCATTGCATTTTGCGTAATGCTCTCTTTGGTTTAAATGCTGAGGCGCTGTAACACAGAAAAGAGTGTAATTTATAAGAACAACACACCATCATCCACGCGCTGTGGTGCTCGCTGGATGATACCATCACAATGGCAATATTGGCCCTGCCACTCCAGTACTGGCCCCTGCCATGGAGGAGGTGGGCGGTGCTCTCCCTCTCCACCTGGCGGGTGTGACAGCCAAGTTTTTGTGTTTGGTTTTGTTTCTGTCTCCCACTACCACATTCCCCACACCATCCACCCAGAGACAGGGATTCTCCGTGTAGCGTTGGCTATCCAGTCCTGGGCTCCCTTTGTAGACCAGGCTGGCCTTATACTCACAGCGATCTGCCTGCCTCTGCCTCCTGAGTGCTGCAATTAAAGTCATGCACCACAATGCCATGCCTGGCTTAGTTTTTGGTTTTGTTTTCCTTTGCCTTTAATCCCAGCAGTTGGGAGACAGAGGGGAGAGAATCACTTGCACTTGAAAGTCCAGGACAGGGAAGGCTACACGGGAAACCTTGTCTGGAAACAAACAAGCAAGCAAGAAAAAACTACAATTTCTTTAACACAAGAAAAGTTCTAGTTCCAAACTAGGTCAGTATACACAGCGATTTTCAAGACAGACAGGAATACATAGAGAGATTCTGTCTCCAAAATAGTTTAAACACTGTGTAAGTAGATAAGTAAGTAAGTATCATCTATCGATGATAGATAGATAGATAGATAGATAGATAGATAGATAGATAGATAGATAAAAAGACAGATAGAATTAAAGGCATGTGCCACCATGCCAGGCTAAATATATAATTCTTTACTCAACTATTTAAAAAGGACAAACATGTCCTTTATTTAGTGTATTCTCCGTAGTATACTAGTACATAAATACATAAATGTTAGATACATACATACATACAAACATAGATAGATAGATAGATGGATACATAGATAGATAGATAATACACACACTGACAGACAAATGGATACCAATCCTCATAGTTCCCTCGTTGGATCACAGCAGAGTCAGGCAGACTGGTCTAGGTAGTGCCAGCTCCCTTCTAATGTTTATTAGTCATCAGTCAGTACTGAATCTATTTATTATCAATGCAGCAGTGACTCTATAACCAGCCCAGAAAATCAGCGTGATTCTATACCTAGCACGAGAGGGGGCAGGGGGAGAGAGAGAGAGAGAGAGAGAGAGAGAGAGAGAGAGAGAGAGAGAGAGAGAGAATTGTGTGAGGAGGCTCTTTCTCCTGATATAGAAAGTATACCCACCCTTTCAATAAAAAAGAGAAGAAGAAAAAAAGTAAATAACCAAGCAACCAACAAACAATTAACAACAACAACAACAACAAAAGACCACTACAAGTGGTCATTTGTTTTGGAATATAATTTACAGGGGAAAGAAATGTATAGGTTCACATACAGGCTCTATCATAAACAGGAGAGCAACGAGACTAAAAGACAGAGCAGCCGATGCCTTTTCTTATCGTTCAGGGTACTATTTATGTGAAATGGTTTGGGGTCCATCCTAGTCCCCTCTAGCATGACCTAGAAGTGACTTATTTAAGGTTTTCAGGAAGCAGTCCTCTTGAAGAGGAAAGAAATGGCTGCTGAGAGTGAGATAGGTAGGAAGGAAAGAAGGAAGAACGGGGTCAAAAACCAATCTCAGCACGTCAGAGGCAGTGGTCATAGCTAGAGACTGTGACTGGTCACTCAGCACATACACACACACAGACACACACACACTCACATACACACACACACGCGCGCGCGCGCGATGAAACAAGAAAATCTACAATGAGTGCATTTACAAAGACAGAATCGGTTGTTTTGTTATTTATCTTTAAAGATGTGTGTGTGTTCGTATGCATGCTGGGCTGTATATAAGTCTTAGAAGAATCACATATGTACACTTTAACAAACCATTTCTAGTTTAGATCCTCCAGGTCCCCATCTACCCATGGAACACGCCAGATTTCCATTGAGCCCTATTTTGCTCTTTTAAAAATGAGACCACAGGAGCCACACCAGACCTCCCTCTCAGCTGGGGCCTTTCATTTTGTTTTTCTCTCTTTCTGTTTCTGATTAATTTCTGGATTAAGAGTGGAGTGTTCTGCTTGCCTCTCAGGACTTTTGGAAGAGCAGCCAGTGCTTTTAACCCCTCCTGAGGCATTTTTTACTTTTATTTCGTTTCTTTTTATTTCTTTTTGTGGCTTTTCGAGACAGGGTTTCTTTGTGCAACAGCTATGGCTGTCCTGGAACTCACGGGGACCCAGCGGCCTCTGCCTCCCAAGCGCCGGGAGTAAAGGCGGGCGTGATGTCGCATGCCTTTAATCCCAGCACTCAGGAGGCAGCGGCAGACGGATCGCTGTGAGTTCAAGGCCAGCCTGGTCTACAAAGTGAGTCCAGGAAGGCCAAGGCTAAAACAGAGAAACCTTGGCTCGAAAAAATATATATATTAGAAGGAGAAGAAGGAAGAGGAGGAGGAGGAGGAAAGGAAGGAAGAAAGGAAAGAGCCAGGCCTGGTGGCAGCAATGCACTGAATATTTAAATTTTTCATGGCATTAGTCATAAGAAAAAAAAATAAAATAAAGCAGATATAATTAATTGTCCTGGCATGCACCACCAGGCCCTGCTTCCTTTAATTTCATTTATTTATTTACTTATTTATATTGGTTTTTTGAGACAGGGTTTCTCTGGGTAGCCTTGGGTGTCCTGGAACTCTGTTTTTAGACCAGGCTGGTCTCAAACTCACAGAGATCCACCTACCCCTGCCTCCCAAGTGCTGGGATGAATGGCGTGTGCCACCATGCTGGTCCTTTCAGCTCTTTATCTCCAAGAAAGTTTCTAGGTAGTCCTGGGAGTTCCAACCTTAGGTCATCTACACATCAGTTTCAAAGACAGCCAGAGGGGGGCAGGGAGAGAGAGAGAGAGAGAGAGAGAGAGAGAGAGAGAGAGAGAGAGAGAGAGAGAGAGTCTATCTCCACAAACCTTAGATAAGTAAGATACACAGACAGAAAGACAAATGGAGGCCAAGCATCATAGTTTCCTCATGTAATCACAGCAGAGACAGGTGGCCTTCTGTATTTAGTTTTTCCAAGTACATATTTAAGTCTTTATTCAGCTATCTATCAAGGGTAAACTGGTCCTTTATTTAGTGTAGTCTCCGTACCCCACGTGGAACCATTGAAATCCCTAACTAGATGAGGCCTGCCTCCAGCTCACAGAGTTTCACCTGCCTCTGCCTTCAGAGCTATGGGATTCAAGACCTATGGGACCACACCGAGCTGGCTTCTTTAAGTTCTGGTTTCAGAACTTAACCCCAATGTGCATGTACAGAATTATAGGGAAGCCTCTTCTGATCTACACAGTTCCCTCGCTGCTCCATGAAAAGACAAACCACATAAAGGCTTAACTCGCTCTCTGAAAACGAAAAACAAAAATTAAGAGCTGGATGGAGAGGTGGCTCAGAGGTTAAGAGCACTGACTGCCCCTCCAGAGGTCCTGAGTTGCGTTCCCAGCGAGCACACGGTGGCTCACAGCCATCCATCTATAATTTGATCTAACGTCCTCCTCTGGCGTGCAGGCATACACGCAGGCAGATGGAGCACTGTACACATAATAATGAATAAATATTTTAAATTGAAAATAAACTTTTAAATTAACCATAATGACAGGGGGAAAAAAACTAGTTCAGAATCTTTCAGTAGCCAGGCGGTGGTGGCACACGCTTTTCTTTCATCCCAGCACTCGGGAGGCAGAGACAGGTGGGTTGTTGTGAGTTTGAGGCCAGCCTCGTTTACACAGCGGGTCCAGGACAGCTAAGGTTCCATAAAGAAACGCTGTCTTCTGGAACCAAAACCAAAACCAAACCAAAAGAAACAAAAAAAAAATTAGACCGAGGAGCTACACCAGACCTCTGAGACGGTTCCTTTCATTTTATTTGCCTTTATTTCATTTTATTTTTTTTTCTATTTCTTTTTTTTGGGGGGGTGGGGGGCAAGGGATTCGTTTTTCACGTTAGGGTTTCTCTGTGTAGCCTTGACTGTCCTGGACTTACTTGCTTTTGTAGACCAGGCTGTCCTAAAATTTACAGCAATCCGACTGCCTCTTCCTCCCAAGTGCTGGGATTATTGGCGTGCGCCACCACCGCCTGGCCTTATTTTAATCTTTTTCTGTGCATCACTTGGTATGAATGTGTCAGATCCCTTGGTAGTGGCGTTACAGACAGTTGTGAGCTGCCGTGTGGGTGTTGGGAATCCAGCCCAGGTCCTTTGGAAGAGCTGACAGTGCTCCTCACCAACGATCCATCTCTCTAGTCCCATTTGCTTTGTCTTCATGCTCTCTTTCGTTTGAATTCTGAGGCACCGCCACACAGGGGGAAAAAAATCTTCCGAAGTGATCTTCTCTGTTCTCTGTGTTTACCATCCCTCTAGATGGCAGAGACTTAAATCCAATTCACACGGGGTGGGGGGCAGGGGGCGGAGCGGAGGGCCGGGGCCATGGCGAGCCGGTGGCGGGGGGCGCGGGGGGGGGGATTGTGAGGAGCCTCTCACCCCTGACCTAGAAAGTCCCCTTTAAATTAAAAGTGTAAAAAAAAACAATACTACAAACTCACATTTGTTTTGGAATATAATTTATGGTAGAAAGAAATGTGTGGGTTCCCATAGAAGCCCAAACATGCACAAGAGACTGGATAGATCAAAAGGCAGAGCAGCCGATGCCTGTTCTTATCGTTCAGGGTACTATTTATGTGAAATGGGTTGGAGTCCTTCCTAGTCCCCTCTACCATGACCTAGAAGTGTGACTGTCTTAAGCTGAAATCAGGAAGCAGTCCATTTCTGGAAGAGGAAAGAAAGGGGTGCTATGAGTTCAAGGGCCAGCCTGGTCTACAAAGTGAGTCCAGGATGGCAAAGGCTACACAGAGAAACCCTGTCTCGAAAAACAACAACAGAAAAACAAACAAACATAAAAAAATCTTAAAAGAATCCCACACACATCTGCCGGGTAAGGTATGGTGGTGCACGCCTTTAATCCCAGCACTCGGGAGGCAGAGGCACGTGGATCGCTGTAAAAATTCAGGGCTAGCCAGACTGGTCTACAAAGCGAGTCCAGGACATCCAAGGCTAACACAGAGAGACCCTGTCTCGAAAAGCCAAAAAAGAAAAAAGGAAAAAAAACAAAAAAAAAGAATCTGACATCTAAACTTTAACCAACCATTACCTAGTTTACAGCCTACAGGTGCCCATCTATCTACCCATGGAACAGGCCACACATTTCCACTGAGTTCTGCATTAAGTATGCAATGTTCTGCCTGCATCTCCACCTGCGGGCCAGGAGAGGGCGCCAGGTCTCCTCATAAATGGTTGTGAGCCACCACGTGGCTGCTGGGAACTGAAGGCTATACCTTCCCAAGAGCAGCCAGTGCTCTTCAACCCTGACGCATTTTTATTTTTGTTATTTTTATTTTTTATGTTTGTGGTTTTTCGAGACAGGGGTTCTCTGTGCAACAGCTCTGGCTGTCCTGGAACTCACGGAGATCCACCGGCCTCTGCCTCCCAAGCGCCCGGAGTAAAGGTGTGCGCCGCCATTTTATGTCTCTTAATGCTCTCTTTGGTTTAAATGCTGAGGTGCTGTCACACAGAAAGGAGTATAACTTATAAGAAAAATGCACCATCATCCAGACGCTGTGGCGCTCGCTTTTAGATAAAAATTATGACATGGATGGGGAAAAACAGGACAAATAAAGCAACAACCCAAAAATGCACATAAAATTTACTGAATCATTAATAAAGAATAAGCAATGAAACATGGGCTTACAAACAGGCAAAAAGATAAAGAAAGAGACATATGGTTAGAGAGACCCTAAGGCAGAGTAGCCATGAATTGAGAACCTGATCATTTTATTTTCGCTAATTACAACAGAAAACACAAATAGAATTGACTGGTCTGGAACTTTTCCTGTGTCTCAGGCAGACTTATTTAGTTAGTTTTGGCTTCTTTGAGAGCTAGTTTTTTTGTGTAGCCTTCACACACACACACACACACACACACACACACACACTCGGGAGGGGGGGCAGGGAGGGGGGAAGCATGAAGGGGGAAGGAGAGAGAGAGAGAGAGAGAGAGAGAGAGAGAGAGAGAGAGAGAGAGAGAGAGAGAAACCCTGTGTAAAATAACATGTCTGTCTGGAGTTCAGGGTGTAAAGAAGGTGAGCTATCCATAGGACCTTATGAATGTCCATTGGGAGTCAGAGGGAGACAGATAGACTGTGAATTCAGGTGGCTAGTCTGCCCTAAATAGTGAATTCAGAGACAATAAAGGCTACATAAAGAGATTGACCCTATCTGTGAAAATCCAAACAAACAGCAAACAAATGAGAGTTTTCCTGTGAAACATGAAAATGCCTGACTTTCACATCAGCCAGCCATGAAGGCTGCTCGACCTCCACCTCCAAGGAGAAGTAGTGTGTAACTGGAAGATAATTAAGAGATAAGCAGTCAAGCAGCAGCCTCACCCACCCTTTCTGACACAAGGTCAAAGGGTAACCTTCAACTTTTGCTTTTTTTCCTTTGAAAGGAATAGGCATTGTTCTGGCCTGTAAATCTGTATGTTTGTGTGTGTGTCTTCCCCCCCCCCCAAAACAGGGTTTCTCTGTGTAGCCTTGGCTGTCCTGTCTTGGACTCAGTCTGTAGACCGGGCCCACCTCAAACTTATAAAGATCTGCCTGGCTCTGCTTCCTGAATGCTGGGATTAAAGGCCTGCACCACCACACCCAGCTTTGTTTCTGTTTTTGTCTCCCCCCCCCCCCAGTGTTCACATACACTTCCATCCATATGAGTCTGGTGTCTGAGAGTGGTCAGTGAGTGGCCACTCTTGAACACATAACCAAAACAAAACAAAACCAAATTACCAAACGGGAAAGGCAAAAGCAGGCCAATCTCTGTTTCCAGGCCAGACTGGCCTACAGTGAAAGTTCAAAGACAGCCATGCCCATCATAAACAAGCCTGTCTGGTTTGGTTGGTTGGTTGGGTTTTTTTGTTTTTGTTTTTGTTTTTGTTTTTGAGGCAGGTTTTCTCTGTGTAGCCTTGGCTGTCTTGGACTGACTTTGTAAACCAGGCTGGGCTCTAACTAACAGAGATCTACCTGCATCTGCTTCCAGAGTGCTGGGATTGAAAGCCCGTGTGTTTTTAATTCCCTGTTACTTTATTGTCCATTCAATTTGATTTTATAAAGTAGTCTCTCTCTCTCTCTCTCTCTCTCTCTCTCTCTCTCTGTCTGTCTGTGTGTGTGTGTGTGTGTGTGTGTGTGTAAATGACCATGTGGGGTCTGATACCCTCATCCTTTATGATTGCTCATACAAACTATGATTGAACCTTAGACTCTGATGAGTAGCTAACCCAAACCCTAACTGGGCCAACCCCTCAGGCCATACAAAGTGAAAGTAGAATAAACAGAGAGCTGTGAAAACAGGGGAAACCTTCCTTCTCTAACAGGGAGGCCCAAGTGAAAGAGATCGAAAGTGACCTGCCTGACAAATCAGTTAGTGGCAAATCAGTTAGGGAGGGAGGCTCCTTTTGAAAACACTTCACCGCTTGGGGTCCCTCCTTTGTTGTGTCTGCTGTTGCTGCTAATGCTGTTCCCACCCAGCCCCAACTTCTGGTCTCAGACTAAATACAGAGTTAGTGCAAATTAAAGCACCAGTCCAATGGTGCTAGAGATGATCTTCTCTTTCCAGCTGCTGGGTGCTGACATGACAGGCATGCATGGATTAAGTGCATGCAGTACTAAGAGGATGGAGCCCACGGCTTTGGAAGCACCCTAGGCCGTGGCTTCCCCTCCCCCCACCCCCAACTTAGGTAAAGGCGGTGGAACAACCATCCATGAGGCTTGCCCCCACAGGGCAGTTCCAGAGAAATCAGACAGCCTCACGCAGACATACTTGCATGCAAAATCAAAACAAAAAGGACAGAAAAACAAACCAAAAAAACCAACAACAACAAACCGATGCACATAAAAACAATAAGAAGAAAATAAGGAGAAATGAAATATGGATTTACAGAGAAAGAAAAAGGAAAAAAAAAAGCAAAAGTAAAAATACAAAAACCATATGGTTAGGGATCAGGGAGACCTTGCCTAAGACAGACAGAGCAGCAATGAATTAATCATTTTAATTTTCATGTCATTAGTTGTAATTAACCCCAGCACTCAGGAGGCAGAGGCAAAAGAGACTAGCAGATCTTTGTCTACAACAGAGAAGCCCTGTCTCAAACAAAAGGAAACAAAAAACACTAAACAACAACAACAATAGACACACAGATAAAGAAATCATTTAAAAGGGAAGACATGAAATATGGATTTGCAGAGAGAGAGAGAGAGAGAGAGAGAGAGAGAGAAGTAAAAGTAAAAAAATAAAACAGCAACAACAACAACAACAAAACAAAAACAAAAACCTTAGGGTCAGGGAGACCCTAAGGCAGAGCAGCAAGGAACTGATCACTTTATTTTTCATTACATTAGTTGTAACTAAAACCTGAAATAAGACTACCACACCTCTAATCCCAGCACTTGGGAGGCAAAGCCAAGAGGATCGCTGTGAGTTGGAGGCCAGCCTGGTCTCGAAAGCAAGCCAAGGCTACATGAGAAACCCTGTCAGGAAACAAACAAGCAAACAAAAAACTACAATTTCTTTAACCCCAAGAAAAGGTCTAGCTCCAACCTAGGTCAGTATGCACAATGATTTCCAAGACGGGCAGGAATACATAGAGAGACACTATCTCCAAAATAACTTAGTAGATAAGTAAGCAAGCAAGCAAGCAAATACATAGGTGATATATAGATAGATGATTACAGACACACAGACAGACAAATGGAGACCAATTCTCATAGTTCCCTCATTTGATCACGGCAGAGTCAGGCAGCCTGTTCTACGTAGTGTTGGCTAGAATGTTTATTAACAATTAGTATGACTTCTATGTATTAGTAATGCAGCAGTGACTCTTTAACCAGTCCACAAAATCAGTGTGATTCTATACCCAGCACTAGAGAGAGAGAGAGAGAGAGAGAGAGACAGAGACAGAGACAGAGAGAGAGAGAGATCTTGACTTGAAGAAATTACTGAAAGCCAAGCAGTGGTGGCCCATGCCTTTCTTTAATTCCAGCACTCAGGAAGCAGAGGCAGGTGGACTGCTGTGAATTCAAGGCCAGGCAGGTCTACAAAGTGATTCCAGGACAGCCAAGGCTACACAGAGAAACCCTGTCTCCAAAAGCCAAAACCAAAAAAGAAAAGAAAAAAGAAAAAAGAAACAACTGAAGAGACATTAAATAAAAAAATAAAAGTAAAAAAATAAATAAATAAAATTACAAACATTATTCATGTGTGATAAAACAGGGGCCACACAAGCCCAGAAGAAAGAAAGAAGGAAAAAACAAAAACAAAAAAAGGAAGGAAGGAAGGAAGGAAGGTGAAAAAAAGAATTAAATATCTCAGACTGTGTGCACAAAAATACATGGGGTGCGGGGCGGGGAGGGGGGGGCAGTGTTTGGTGGGTGGGGAGGGGGGAGAAAGCAGCTCATTAGACAGGCCCTCATTGTCCTGCCTCTGTGTTCCATGAACACTCAAATCTCTTACAACTCAGTGAATCGCAAAAAGAAAAAGAAAAAAGAAAGAGGAAAGGAAAGGAAAAAAATTCCCGACTATACATTGATGCAACCAGTCACTATCTTCTGATTTGTCTGATTCTTCAAGATTCTTCTGTGGTGCACTGATGTGAGATCACTCACCTGTATGCTTATGTGTACCCTGGTCTGACTTAGAAGTCAGAGATCTGCCTTCACAGTGCATGGATTAAAGCAATGAACTACCAGGGCCAATTTGATTTCTTTTTTTTTTTTCTTTTTTTCTTTTTCTTTTTTTAAAAATTTTTATTTATTTATTTATTTATTTTTTGGTTTTGTGAGACAGGCTTTCTCTGTGTAGCCTTGGCTGTCCTGGACTCGCTTTGTAGACCAGGCTGGCCTTGAACTCACATCGATCCGCCTGCCTCTGCCTCCTGAGTGCTGGGATTAAAGGCATGCGCCACCACGCCCGGCTCCAATTTGATTTCTTGAATTTAGTAATTTTCGTTTTGTATTCCTTCTCGTTTTTTTATACTGTTTATCTATCACATATTTCTTTTTCTGTGTGTCTTCATTTTATTTTCAAAATTCCCCCCCCCCCCCCCCCGTCTCTCTGAGAGGGATGGATGTGTGTGTGTGTGTGTGTGTGTGTGTGTGTGTTCGTTTCTCTCTCTTCCCCATCCCCCACCGTGTGGAATGTGCAAGTCAAAGTTCAAACAAAGTTTGGCTCTTGACATCGCCATAATGAAGCCCCCATGTGGACGGCAACCGTCATGGCGTCTGACCTCACCAATATGGAAGCAGCAGCCTTCTCTGTCTTTTTGCTTTGTTTTGTTTCTTAAAAGAGGTTTTTTTCTGTGTAGCTTTGGCTGTCCTGGACTCACTTTGTAGACCAGGCTGGCCTGGAGCTCACATCGATCCGCCTACCTCTGCCTCCCGAGTGCTGGGATTAAAGGCGTGTGCAACTTATGCTCAGCCAAACAAATATCTTTTTAAAAAATATACAAATTAAATACATATAAGCATGAACATAATTCACACGTGATAAAACAGAGGCCACACAAGCTAAATATTTAATTCATTACTCAGCTATTTATAAAGGATAAACTAGTCCTCTATTTAGTGTAGCCTCCGTACTACACTAATACATAAATACAAAGATAATAGATAGATAGACAGACAGATAGATAGATAGATAGATAGATAGATAGGGGAGGCACAGACAGACAAATGGAGACCAATGTTTATTAGTCATCAGTACTGATTCTATTTATTAGTAATGCAGCAGTGACTCTAACCAGTCCACAAAAACAGTATGATTCTACTATACTCAGCACTACAGGCATACAGTGGGGTGGGAGTGCCGGGGGTAGGGAGAGAGGGGGGAGGGAGGGAGAGGGAGAGGGACAGGGAGAGGGAGAGGGAGAGACCTTGACTCAAAGAAATAACTGAAAGCCAGGGGGTGGCGGCGCAGGGCTTTCTTTTATCCCAGGAGAGTCAGGCAGATTGCTGTGAGTTTAAGGCCAGCCTAGTCTACAAAGTGAGTCCAGGACAGCCAAGCCTACGCAGAATCCCTGTCTCAAAAAACAGAAACAACAACAACAAAACAAAAAATAAATAAATAAACAACCGTAGAGATGAGTACAAAATAAATGAAAGAATGAATGAATGAATAAAAGTATGAACATAATTCATGCCGGTGTATGTACATGCAGGCAGAGCACTGTATACGTAATAGTCAAGAAATCTTCAAAAAGGAAAAAACAAAACAAAACAAAAAACCCAGTGAATTCTGAGACAATAAAGGCTACATAAAGAGACTGGCACCATCTCTTAAAACGAAATGAAACAAAACAAAAACCATCTGGGCGTGGTGGTGGCACACACCTTTAATCCCAGCACTCACTGCTGAGGCAGGGAGGGGCAGGCAGATCACTGTGAGTTTGAGGCCAGACTGGTCTACAACGTGATTCCAGGACAGCCAAGGCTACTACTCAGAGAAACCCTGTCGGGGGAAGGGGAAGGGGAAGGGGGAGGGGGGACCAAAAACCAAATGAGCGTTTCCCTGTGACACTTGAAAACGGCGGACTTTCCACATCGGCCACGGAGGCCTCTCCACCTCCAAGGAGAAACTAAGATGTCACTGGAAGGTAATCAAGAGATAAGAAGTTCAGTTACCCACCCTTTCTGGCATAAGGCCAAAGGCTGAGGGAGGAGTGATGATGACCTTCAGATCCTTTTTCACTCAACCCAAGCAGATATTGATAGAATTCGAGCCCGTCTGGGGCGGCCCACGGCTCCCATCCCGGCACTTGGGGGCCAGAGGCTGGTGGGTCGCTCCGAATCGGAGGCGAGCCTGGCATACACAGAGAGGGTTCTGAGAAAGCCACGGCATATTAGGTATGGCCCCTGCGTGCCTGCACCAAAACTGACTCTAAACGTGAAGCCCTTCACTGCACAGAAAAGACAAACCAAAGCAAAATGGCAGACTGGTCTGCAGAGCAAGCTGCGCGACAGCCAGGGCTGTTGCATCGAAACGCTACCCCTGAAAACAAGCAAACACCTACACACAAACACAAAATTGCAGCCCTTGGGAGGTGAGGGCAAGTGAACCTCTGAGTCTGTGTCCAGTTTGGTCTACCGAGTGACTTCCAGGACAGCCACGACTACACAGAGGGAACCTTGACTTTACAGAAAACAGAAAACAAAACAGAAATCCAACACGTAGCCGGGCTTGGTGGCACCCACCCGTGCCCGCCCGCCATCCATCCCAGCGCTCGGGAGGCAGAGGCGGGCAGGCAGGCTGGCTAAGCGCTGTGACTTCCAGGCAGGCCAGCCTGGTCTACAGAGCGAGTCTGGGGCAGCCAAGGCCACACAGAGAGACCCTGTCTCGAACCCCTCCCACCCAAAAAGCAAAACAATTCCAACATTTGGCAGGCAGAAGACAGTGAATCGCTCGCTCAGTGTGAGTTCGGCCTGCTCTACAGAGTGAGTTCCAAGATGGCCAGGACTACTAGACAGAGAAACCCTTGACTGCTGCACAGAAACGAAACAAAACAAAACGAAATTCCAACACTGCAAATCCAGATACAGGGCAATCTCTGTTTCCAGCCCATACTGGTCTACAGAGAAAGTTGCATGACAGTCATGGCTATTACAAGCAAACCCTGCCTGAAAAACAAAATTAACTAACTAGCTAACTAACTAACTAGCTAGCTAGCTAGATAAATGAAGAAATAACAACCTATGTGGAACCAAAACCCAAAGCTTGTTTGCTTTGCTTTCTGTGAGACAGGGTTTCTCTGTGTAGCCTTCATTTATATATATATATATATATATATATATATATATATATATATATATATATAATTTTTTAATTTTATTATTGTTATTTTTTTTTTTTTTTGGTTTTTCGAGACAGGGTTTCTCTGTGTAGCCTTGGCCATCCTGGACTCACTTTGTAGACCAGGCTGTCCTCGAACTCACAGCGATCCGCCTGCCTCTGCCTCCCAAGTGCTGGGATGAAAGGCGTGCGCCACCACGCCTGGCTCATTTATTTATCTTATAAGGTAAATATTTAATTCTTTTGAACAAGTATTTAATTCTTTACTCAACTACTTAGAAACGATAAACTATTCTCCATACCCTATGTAACCTTGGAAATCCCTAACTAGATGAGGCCTGCCTCCAGCTCACAGAGTTTCACCTGCCTCTACCTTCAGAGCTATGGGATTAAAGACATACAGGACCACACAGCTGGCTTCTTTAAGTTCTGGTTTCAGAACTTTAACCCAATTTGCATGTGCCGAATGATAGGGTAGCCTCTGCTGATCTGCACAGTCCCCCTTGCTCCATGAACAGACAAACCACATAAATGTTTTAACTCACCGTCTTAAAACAAAACAAACAACAGCAACAACATAAATAAATAAATAAATAAATAAATAAATAAATAAGAGCTGGAGAGGTGGCTCAGAGGTTAAGAGCACTGACTGCTCCTCCAGAGGTCCTGAGTTGCATTCCCAGCGAGCACACAGTGGCTCACAACCATCTATAATGTGATCTAATGTCTTCCTCTGACAGGCAGGCGTACTAAGCAGGTAGAGAAAATAAACTTTTAAAGTAATAATAATGACAGGGGAAAAAAAAAACCTAGTTCAGACTAGTTCAGAATCTTTCAGTAGCCAGGCTTTGGTGGCACTCGCTTTTCTTTAATCCCAGCAATCGGGAGGCAGAGACAGATGTATCTTTGTGAGTTTGAGGCCAGCTTGGTCTACACAGTGAGTCCAGGACAGCCAAGGCTACATAGAGAAACCCTGTCTCCAAAAACCAAAACCAAACAAAATTAGACTAAGGAACAACAGCAGACCTCTGAGATGGTTCCTTTTGTTTGAATTCTAAGGCCCAGCCACACAGAAAAGAAATTCTTCAAAAGTGATCTCTGTGTTTACCATTCCTCTAGATGGCAGGGACATAAATCCAATTCACACGTGTGTGTGTGTGTGTGTGTGTGTGTGTGTGTGTGTGTGTGAGAGAGAGAGAGAGAGAGAGAGAGAGAGAGAGAGAGAGAGAGAGAGAGAGAGAGAGAGAGAGAATTGTGTGAGGAGGCTCTCTCTCCTGATATAGAAAGTATACCCTTTCAATAAAAAGGAGAAGAAAAAAATAAGATAAATAACCAACCAACCAATAAACAAACAAATAACAAAAACAACAAAAACAAAAACAAAAACAAAAGCAAAAACCACTACAAGCAGTCATTTGTTTTGGTATATAATTTACAGAAGAAAGAAATGTGTGGGTTCACATACAGGCTCAAACATAAAAAGGAGAACAACGAGACCAAAGGACAGAGCAGCCAATGCCTGTTCTTATTGTTCAGGGTTCTATTCATGTGAAATGGTTTGGGGTCCTCCCTAGTCCCCTCCAGCATGACCTAAAAGGGACTGACTTAAGGTGACATCAGGAAGCAGTCCATTTCTGGAAGAATAAAGAAGTGGGTGCTGTGAGTGAGATAGGTAGGAAGGAAAGAAGGGAAAAGGGGGTAAAAAAACAATCTCAGCACATCAGTGGTGGTGATCATAGCTAGAGACTGTGACTGATCATTCAGCTGAGGATTTTTTTTTTTGGTTTTTTGAGACTGGGTTTCTCTGTATAGCCTTGGCTGTCCAGGACTCACTTTGTAGACCTGGCTGGCCTCGAACTCACAGCGATCCGCCTACCTCTGCCTTCCAAGTGCTGGGATTAAAGGCGTGTGCCACCACCGCCCGGCTGATGATTAATTTTTAACACAAGTGCGTGCGCGCTCGCGCGGGCACACACACACACACACAGACACATACACACATACACACACACACACACACACACACACACACACACACACACATACACACGATGAAACCAGAAAATCTCCGATGAGTGCAGTTACAAAGACAGAATCGGTTGTTTTGTTATTTATCTTTAAGGATGTGTGTGTATTCGCATGCACGCTAGGGTGTATATAAGTCTTAGAAGAATCACATATGTACACTTTAACAAACCATTTCTAGATTAGATCCTCGAGGTCCCCATCTACCCATGGAACACGCCAGATTTCCATTGAGCCCTATCTCGCTCTCTTAAAAATGAGACCACAGGAGCCACACCAGACCTCCCTCTCAGCTCGGGCCTTTCATTTTGTTTTTCTCTCTTTCTGTTTCAGATTGATTTCTGGAGTAAGAGTGGAGTGTTCTGCTGGCCTCTCAGGACCTTTGGAAGAGCATCCAGTGCTTTTAACCCCTCCTGAGGCATTTTTTACTTTTATTTCGTTTCATTTTATTCCTTTTTGTGGTTTTTCGAGACAGGGTTTCTCTGTGTAACAGCTCTGACTGCCCTGGAGCTCATGCCTGCCTCTGCCTCCCATGTTCTGAGACAACAGGCATGCGTGCGCCAACACCGCCCGGCTCCATTTTATTTTGCATAATGCTCTCTTTGGTTTAAATGCTGAGGCGCTGTCACACAGAAAAGAGTGTAATTCATGAGAACAACACACCATCATCCAGGCGCTGTGGTGCTCGCTGGATGATACCATCACAAGGGCAATATTGGCCCTGCCCCTCCAGTACTGGCACCGGCCTTGGAGGAGGTGGGCGGTGCTCTCCCTCTACACCTGGTGGGTGTGACAGCCAAATTTTGGTGTTTTGTTTTGTTTTGTTTCTGTCTCCCACTACCAACTCCCCCACAACGTCCACACCAAGACAGGGTTTCTCTGTGTAGCGTTGGCTGTCCAGTCCTGGGCTCCCTTTGTAGACCAGGCTGGCCTTAAACTCACAGCGATCTGCCTGCCTCTGCCTCCTGAGTGCTGGGATTAAAGGCATGCACCACTATGCCATGCCTGGCTTTGTTTTTGGTTTTGTTTTCCTTTGCCTTTAATCCCAGCAATTGGGACAAAGAGGTGAGAGAATCACTTACACTTGCAAGTCCAGGACAGGCAAGGCTACATCAGAAACCTTGTCTGGAAACAAACAATCAAGCAAGCAAGAAAGCAAGCAAGCAAACAAAAAACTACAATTTCTTTAACCCAAGAAAAGTTCTAGTTCCAAACTAGGTCAGTATACACAGCGATTTTCAAGACAGACAGGAATACATAGAGAGACACTGTCTCCAAAATAATTTAAACACTGTGTAAGTAGAGAAGTTAGTATGTAAATACATCGATGATAGATAGATAGATAGATAGATAGATAGATAGACAGACAGACAGGATTAAAGGTGTGTGCCACCATGCCTGGCTAAATATTTAATTCTTTACTCAACTATTTAAAAAGGATAAACGAGTCCTTTATATAGTTTACTCTCCGTACTATACTAATACATAAATACATAGATGTTAGATACATACATACATACACACATAGATAGATAGATAGATAGATAGATAGATAGATAGATAGAAAGATAGATAATAGACACACAGACAGACAAATGGATACCAATCCTCATAGTTTCCTCATTAGATCACAGCAGAGTCAGGCAACCTGGTCTAGGTAGTGCCAGCTACCTTCTAATGTTTATTAGTCATCAGTCAGTACTGAATCTATTTATTAGCAATGCAGCAGTGACTCTATAACCAGCCCAGAAAATCAATGTGATTCTATACCCAGTAAGAGAGGGGGGAGGGGAGAGAGAGAGAGAATTGTGTGAGGAGGCTCTCTCTCCTGATCTAGAAAGTATACCCACACTTTCAATAAAAAAGAGAAGAAAAAAATAAAATAAATAACCAACCAACAAACAAACAACAAGAAAAACAAGAAAAAGACCACTACAAGCAGTAATTTGCTTTGGAATATAATTTACAGGGGAACAAATGTGTGGATTCACATACAGGCTCAAACATAAACAGGAGAGCAACGAGAACAAAAGACAGAGCAGCCGATGCCTGTTCTTATCGTTCAGGGTACTATTTATGTGAAATGGTTTGGTGTCCTTCCTAGTCCCCTCTGGCATGACTTAGAAATGACTGACTTAAGGTGACATCAGGAAGCAGTCCATTTCTTGAAGAGGAATGAAATAGGTGCTGGGAGTTAGATAGCTAGGAAGGAAAGAAGGAAGAATGGGGTAAAAAAAACAATCTCAGTTCATCAGAGGCGGTGGTTATAGCTAGAGACTGTGACTGATTTCTCAGCTGGGGATTAATTTATAACACCCGTGCTCCGGTGCCCGCTCACACATACACACACACACACACACACACACACACACACGATGAAACAAGAAAAGCTCCAATGAGGGCAGTTACAAAGACAGAATCAGTTGTTTTGTTATTTATCTTTAAAGATTTGTGTGTGTGTTCGCATGCACGCTGGGGTGTATATAAGTCTTAGAAGAATCACATATGTACACTTTAACAAACCATTTCTAGTTTAGATCCTCGAGGTCCCCATCTACCCATTGAACACGCCAGATTTCCATTGAGCCCTATCTCGCTCTCTTAAAAATGAGACCACAGGAGCCACACCAGACCTCCCTCTCAGCTGGGGCCTTTCATTTTGTTTTTCTCTCTTTCTGTTTTAGATTGATTTCTGGATTAATTGTGGAGTGTTCTGCTTGCCTCTCAGGACCATTGGAAGAGCAGCCAGTGCTTTTAACCCCTCCTGAGGCATTTTTTACTTTTATTTTGTTTCTTTTTATTTCTTTTTGTGCTTTTCCAAGACAGGGTTTCTCTGTCTAACAGGTCTGATTGCCCTGGAGCTCACGCCTGCCTCTGCCTCCCAAGTTCTGAGACAACAGGCATGCGTGCGCCACCACCGCCCGGCTCCATTTTATTTTGCGTAATGCTTCTTTGGTTTAAATGCTGAACTGCTGTCACACCGAAAAGAGTGTAATTTATGAGAACAACACACCATCATCCGGGCGCTGTGGTGCTTGCTGGATGATACCATCGCAAGGGGAATATTGGCCCCGCCCCTCCAGTACTGGCACCAGCCACGGAGGAGGTGGGCGGGGCTCTACCTCTCCACTTCGCGGGTGTGACAGCCAAGTTTTGGTTTTTGTTTTGTTTTGTTTCTGTCTCCCACATCCACCACCCCCACACGCTACACCCAGAGACAGCGTTTCTGGGTGTAGCATTGGCTGTCCATTCCTGGGCTCCCTTTGCAGACCAAGCTGATCTTAAACTCACAGCGATCTGCCTGACTCTGCCTCCAGAGTTCTGGGATTAAAGGCGTAGCCAGACGGTGGTGGCACATGCCTTTTTTTAATCCTAGCACTCGGGAGGCAGAGACAGGTGGATTGTTGTGAGTTTGAGGCCAGCCTCATCTACACAGCGGGTCCACAACAGCCAAGCTTCCATAAAGAAACGCTGTCTTCAGGAACCCAAACCAAAACCAAACCAAAAGAAACAAAAAAATGTAGACCGAGGATCTACACCAGACCTCTGAAACGGTTCCTTTCACTTTATTTATCTTTATTTCATTTCATTATTTTTTTATTTCTTTTTTTTTTGGGCGGGGGCAAGGGATTCAGTTTTCACGTTAGGGTTTCTCTGTGTAGCCTTGACTGTCCTGGACTTACTTGATTTTGTAGACCAGGCTGTACTAAAATTTACGGAAATCCGACTGCCTCTGCCTCCCGAGTGCTGGGATTATTGGCATGCGCCACCGCCGCCTGGCCTTATTTGAATTTTTTTCTGTGCATCATTCGGTATGAATGTGTCAGATCCCTTCTAGTGGCGTTACAGACAGTTGTGAGCTGCCATGTGGGTGTTGGGAATCCAACCCAGGTCCTTTGGAAGAGCTGACAGTGCTCCTCACCACTGATCCATCTCTCTAGTCCCATTTGCTTTGTCTTCATGCTCTCTTTCTTTGAATTCTGAGGCAACACCACACAGGGGGGAAAACATTTCTGAAGTGATCTTCTCTGTTCTCTGTGTTTACCATCCCTCTAGATGGCAGGGACTTAAATCTAATTCACATTGGGTGGGGGGCAGGGGGCAGAGCAGAGGGTCGAGGGCGTGGTGGGCCAGGGGTCGGGAGGGGGGAGAGGAGGGGCACTTGCAGGCACGTGGGGGAACAGGGGGGGATTGTGAGGAACCTCTCAACCCTGACCTAGAAATTACCCTTTAAATTAAAAGTGTAAAAAAAACAGTATTACAAACATACATTTGTTTTGGAATATAATTTATGGTAGAAAGAAATGTGTGGGTTCGCATACAAGCCCAAACCTACACAAGAGACTGGAGAGACCAAAAAGCAGAGCAGCCGATGCCTGTTTTTTTTGTTCAGGGTACTATTTATGTGAAATGGGTTGGAGTCCTTCCTAGTCCCCTCTACCATGACCTAGAAGTGTGACTGTCTTAAGCTGAAATCAGGAAGCAGTCCATTTCTGGAAGAGGAAAGAAAGGGTTGCTATGAGTTCAATGGCCAGCCTGGTCTACTAAGTGAGTCCAGGATGGCCAAGGCTACACAGAGAAACCCTGTCTCAAAAAACAAACAACAAACAAACACACAAAGTTTTAGGTAACACAATGCTTCCCAATGTCTCCTCCCTGTTTCTCTTCCCCACCTCCAGCAAATGACATCACCTCCCCGACCACACACACACACAGAAGGGGGGGGAGCACACATCTGCGATCAGACCTGGAACAAACCAGAAAACTATGGTAGTCTGCTATTTCTGGAGCAAACACTGGACCTCTCTTCAAGGCGATCTGGTGTCTTCTTCTGGCCTGCAGATAAACATAGAGAAATGAGTGAATGAATGAATGAATGAATGAATAAGTAAATAAATAAAATAGCTCCAGGATGAGGTAGAGAAAGATTATGGTGCCCTCTTCTGGCCTGCAGGTGCAGATAGATAGATAGACAGATAAATAGAAAGAAAGAAAGAAAGAAAGAAAGTTCGATCTTCACAGACTGAGTAATTAATCAAATATTTATTAATAAATGGCTCCAGGAGGAGGAGGAGGAGGTGGAGGAGGAGGAGGAGAAAGATATCTGGTGCACTCTTCTGGCCTGCCCGTATATATATCTGCAGATAGACAAGCATAGGATAGATAGATAGATAGATAGATAGATAGATAGATGATAGATAGATAGATAAATAGATAGCCTGATAAATAGATAAACAAATAGACAGATAAATAAATAAATGGATAGAAAGTTAGGCAAATGAATGAATAAACAAACACACAAATAAACAAGTAAATAAAAAAACAAGTAAGTAAGTAAGTAAATAAATAAATAAATAAATGGCCCGCCCGTCCCTCTCCCCACAGTGGCATGGGAAAACAAACAAACAAACCAAACTTCATCAAACTTCCACGGTTAGGCAGAAGGGTCGACTTCCATAGTTTTAGGTTAGGACCCGCATCCCTTGAAAGGGACAACTGGTCGACCTCCATGGTTATAGGACTCGCATCAGTTGTGTATACAGATATAAATATATATATATTATTTTAAAAAAAAGAGTCCAGAAGGGGTGATCGCCAACCTCCAGGCAGGTCGGGTCGCGAGCGAGGCAAAATGGATAAAGCCTACCCTGCCCCCTCCAGCGGTCACACCGCTGCCACCGCCTTTGCCTCACATCCAGGCTTGGCCAGGGGCGGAGCGGGGGCGGGCAGGAAAAGGCGGCGGTGGTGAAGCAGGCAGGGGGCGCTTTCTCCCGGAGATGCGGAGGGGAAAAACAGGAACTCATCGTTCGGGAGACAGGGAGAGTGAGAGAGGGGTGGACGGGCCGCCTAGACAAACCATTGTGTCGAGAGCTGACTTTCAATAGATAACAGTGAGGAAGCTGCTCTGCAACATAGAAACCCCAACCCAGAAGCAGGTCGTCTATGATTGGTTTAGCGCCAGGTTCCACAGGAACTTGTGCTGACATGATGGGCGAGAGGGTGGCCCCCTTTCTGGCCGAGCCCTGTTTCCCGGGACGAATGGCTTTCCGCACCTGACTCCGGTCCCGACGGGCGGCGGGGAAGCCCGCCGGCCAGCCGGCGGCGACACCCCCGTGAGAGGGCGCACGCGCGACGGCGACGACGATGGACTGCCGGTAGGGACGGACGGGGACCCGGCTATCCGGGGCCAAGCAAGGCTCCTTCGGCGCTGCCTTATAGTTCTGCCTGGGCGGGATTCTAACTTAGAGGCGTTCAGTCATAATCCCACAGAAGGGGGAAAGAGGGCAAGAGTCTGAGAGAGCCACGGGAGGGAGAGAAGGACCTCACACCCACAGGCCGAATCCCTACGGGCCCCACCAACCCCCCCCCCCCCCGATCCCGAGGGGACAGAGGTGACCTCCACAGGGGTCTTTAAACCTGCGCGCTGGAACGCGACAGCCAGGTACCAAGAAAGGATTGGGGAGGACACATGAAGTCCAAAAATTTACACCAATCCGACTGCCACTGACTCCTGTGTGCTGGGATTATTGGCATGCGCCACCACTGCCCGGCCTTATTTTAATTTTTTAATGTACATCATTCGCTATGAATGTGTCAGATCCCTTCTAGTAGTGTTAAAGACAGTTGTGAGCTGCCATGTGGGTGTTGGGAATCCAACCCAGGTCCTTTGGAAGAGCTGACAGTCCTCCTCACCACCGATCCATCTCTCTAGTCCCATTTGCTTTGTCTTCATGTTCTCTTTCTTTGAATTATGAGGAACCGCCACACAGGGGGGAAAGAATCTTCTGAAGTGATCTTCTCTGTTCTCTGTGTTTACCATCCCTCTAGATGGCAGGGACTTAAGTCCAATTCACAGGGGGTGGGGGGCAGGGGGGCAGAGCGGAGCGCCGGGGGCGGGGGGGCGGGGGGGGTTGTGAGGAGTCTCTCACCCCAGACTTTGAAAGTACCCTTTAATTTAAAAGTGTAAAAAAAAAAAAACCAATGTTACTACTAACACACATTTGTTTTGGAATATAATTTATGGTAGAAAGAAATGTGTGGGTTCACATACAAGCCCAAACATACACAAGAGACTGGAGAGACCAAAAGGCAGAGCAGCCGATGCCTGTTCTTTTCGTTCAGGGTACTATTTATGTGAAATGGGTTGGAGTCCTTCCTAGTCCCCTCTACCATGACCTAGAAGTGTGACTGTCTTAAGCTGAAATCAGGAAGCAGTCCATTTCTGGAAGAGGAAAGAAAGGGTTGCTATGAGTTCAAGGGCCAGCCTGGTCTACAAAGTGAGTCCAGGATGGCCAAGGCTACAGAGAGAAACCCTGTCTCGGAACCAAACAAACAAACAAACAAACAAACAAAGAAACATAAAAAAATCTTAAAAGAATCCCACACGCAGCTGCCGGTTATCATATGGTGGTGCACGCGTTTAATCCCAGCACTTGGGAAGCAGAGGCAGGTGGAACACTGTGAGTTCGAGGCCACCTTGGTCTACAAAGTGAGTCCAGGACAGTTAAGGCTACACAGAGAAACCCTGTCTGAAAATAAAGTAAAGATGAGACCACAGGAGCAACACCAGACCTCCCCCTCAGCTGGGTCGTTTCATTTTGTTTTTCTCTCTTTCTGTTCTCTTTGAGTTCTGCATTAAGTGTGCAGTGTTCTGCCTGCATCTCCACCTGCGGGCCAGGAGAGGGCGCCATGTCTCCTCATAAATGGTTGTGAGCCACCACGTGGCTGCTGGGAACTGAAGGCTATACCTTCCCAAGAGCTGCCAGTGCTCTTCAATCCTGACGCATTTTTATTTTTGTTATTTTTATTTTTTATGTTTGTGGTTTTTCGAGACAGGGGTTCTCTGTGCAACAGCTCTGGGTGTCCTGGAACTCACGGAGATCCACTGGCCTCTGCCTCCCAAGCACCGGGAGTAAAGGCGTGCGCCGCTATTTTATGTCTCTTAATGCTCTCTTTGGTTTAAATGCTGAGGTGCTGTCACACAGAAAGGAGTATAACTTATAAGAAAAATGCACGATCATCCAGATGCTGTGGCGCTCGCTTTTAGATAAAAATAATGACATGGATGGGAAAAAACAGGACAAATAAAACAACAACACAAAAATGCACATAAAATTTACTGAATCATTAATAAAGAATAAGCAATGAAACGTGGTCTTACAAACAGGCAAAAAGACAAAGAAAGAGACATATGGTTAGAGAGACCCTAAGGCAGAGTAGCCATGATTTGAGAAACTGATCATTTTATTTTCGCTAATTACAGCAGAAAACACAAATAGAATTGACTGGTCTGGAACTTTTCCTGTGTCTCAGGCAGACATATTTAGTTAATTTTGGGTTCTTTGAAAGCTAGTTTATTTGTGTAGCCTTCACACAAACACACACACACACACAAAAACCGGGGGGGGGGCAAGCATGAAGGGGGAAGGAGAGAAAGAGAGAGAGAGAGAGAGAGAGAGAGAGAGAGAGAGAGAGAGAGAGAGAGAGAGAGAGAGAGAAACCCTGTGTAAAATAATGTGTCTGTCTAGAATTCAGGGTGTAAAGAAGGTGAGATATCCATAGGGCCTTATGAATATCCATTCGAGTCAGAGGGAGACAGATAGACTGTGAATTCAGGTGGCTAGTCTGGCCTAAATAGTGAATTCAGAGACAATAAGGGCTACATAAAGAGACTGACCCTGTCTGTGAAAATCCAAACAAACAGCAAACAAATGAGAGTTTTCCTGTGAAACATGAAAATGCCCGACTTTCATATCAGCCAGCCATGAAGGCTTCCTGACCTCCACCTCCAAGGAGAAGTAGGGTGTAACTGGAAGATAATTAAGAGATAAACAGTCAAGCAGCAGCCTCACCCACACTTTCTGACACAAGGTCAAAGGGTAACCTTCAACTTTTGCTTTTTTTCCTTTGAAAGGAATAGGCCTTGTTCTGGCCTGTAAGTCTGTGTGTGTGTGTGTGTGTGTGTGTGTGTGTGTGTGTGTGTGTGTGTGTGTGTGTGTCTTTGTTTTTCCCCCAAAACAGGGTTTCTCTGTGTAGCCTTGGCTGTCCTGTCCTGGACTCGCTCTGTAGACCGGGCCTACCTCAAACTTATAAAGATCTGCCTGCCTGCCTCTGCTTCCTGAATGCTGGGATTAAAGGCCTGCAGCACCATGCCCAGCTTTGTTTCTGTTCCCTGCCCCCAGTGTTCACATTTAAGTCCATCCATATGAGTCTGGTGTCTGAGAGTGGTCAGTGAGTGGCCACTCTTGAACACATAACCAAAACAAAACAAAACCAAATTATCAAACGGGAATGGCAAAAGCAGTGTAATCTTTGTTTCCAGGCCAGATTGGCCTATAGCGAAAGTTCAAAACAGCCATGGCCATGACAAACAAGCCTGTCTGGTTTGGTTGGTTGGTTGGGTATTTTTGTTTTCGTTTTTCTTTTTGTTTTTGTTTTTGAGGCAGGTTTTCTCTGTGTAGCCTTGGCTATCTTGGACTGACTTTGTAAACCAGGCTGGACTCGAACTAACAGAGATCTACCTGCATCTGCTTCCAGAGTGCTGGGATTGAATACCTGTGTGTTTTTAATTCCCTGTTACTTTATTGTTCATTCTATTTGATTTTATAAGGTAGCGCTCTCTCTCTCTCTCTCTCTCTCTCTCTCTCTCTCTCTCTCTCTCTCTCTCTCTGTGTGTGTGTGTGTGTGTGTGTGTGTGTGTGTGTAAATGACCATGTGTGGTCTGATACCCTCATCATTTATGATTGCTCATGCAAACTATGATTGAACCTTAGACTCTGATGAGTGGCTAACCCAAACCCTAACCGGCCCAACCCCTCAGGACATACAAAGTAAAGTAGAATAAGCCCAAGTGAAAGAGAGCAAAATTGACCTGCCTGACAAATCAGTTATTGGCAAATCAGTTAGGATAGGCAGCTTTGGGGAGGGAGGCTCCTTTTGAAAACACCTCACTGCTTGGGGTCCCTCCTTGGTTGTGTCTGCTGTTGCTGCCAATGCTGTTCCTGCCCAGCCCAACTTCTGGTCTCAGAATAAATACAGTGTTAGAGCAAATTAAAGCACTAGTCCAATGGTGCTAGAGATGATCTTCTCTTTCCAGCTGCTGGGTGCTGACATGACAGGCATGTATGGATTAAGTGAATGCATAATAAGAGGATGGAGCCCAGGGCTTTGGAAGCACCCTAGGCCATGGCTTCCCCTTCCCCCCTCCCCCTACCCCCAACCTTCTCTGTCCTTCTCTTTTTCTCTTTCTCTCTCTCCCTCTCTCTCTCTCTCTCTCTCTCTCTCTCTCTCGACAATTTTTGGGGTGTGGGTGGGTGGCACTTTTTGCCCAGGATGACTCCTACTTGTTAGGCATGGGCCAGCATGTTCATTACAGGGAGGAGTGGAGCCCAAGGCTTTTGAAGCAGCCTAGGTTAGGGCTTTCCCTTCCCCTCATGTGTCTGGAGCACTGAAGGTAAGGGAGGTGGAACAATCCATGGCGCCTGCTACCATGGCTACCACATAAATTTAAAGCAAATTTAATAGTGAAATAAAAATCAAATGTGTGCCTTGAATCACACACAACACTCAGGACGAAGAGGCTGGCAGATCACTGTGAGTTGGAGGCCAGCTGGGTCTACAGATTGAGTCTGGGATGGACAAGGCTACACAGAGAGACCCTGTCTTGACAAACCTAAACAAAACAAACAAACAAAAACAAAAAACCCACCAAAAACAAAAATCAAGTTTGCTAAAAAGACACATGAGCAACCCACACACAATCTGTTTATTTCCAGACATGGGCCAGCATATCCAAAGTTAATGCAGGACAGACAGAGCTTCGGATTCCCTAACCTATAGATACATAGATAGATAGACAGACAGACACACAGACACACAGACAGACAGATGGTAGTTAGGATAAGAGTCACTGGAAATCACTCGCTATCCCTCTCCAGATCAGACCTCCCTTTAATGCACAGAATTCTAACTGCTATATGTCCACTGAGTGATTGGATTAAAGGTGGGTGTGTGTGCGCGCACGAGCGAGACCACACCTGGCCTCCTTTCATTTCTTTACCTTCCATTGATCTAAGTCTGGGGTTCTAGTGGTCAGTGTGTGGCTAATCTTGAACCCATAACGCTGTCACTTTATTATATGTTTAGTTTAAAGTCAAATTCTCTGACGGTGTTCACCAAAATGAAGCCACCTTCTGGAGGGCAGATATCACGGTGGCTTACCTCACCAATACGGAAGCAGTCCTGGGACATACTTTTCAAGGTCATTTATTCTGGAGGACCAGAACTTAAACCCAATTTGCATGTGTGGAATTCTGAGGAAGTTCTCCTAATCTACACAGTACCCTCGCTGTGTGAAAAGAAAATCAACCAAATTGTTTAACTCCCTGTCTTTTAAAAAATTGTTTTTTAATTAATAAAAATATTAGAAGGAAGCCGGGCGTGATGGCGCATGACTTTAATCCCAGCACTTGGGAAGCAGAGGCAGGTGGATCGCTGTAAGTTCAAGGCCAGCCTGGTCTACAAAATGAGTCCATGACGGCCAAGGCTAACACAGAGAAACCTTGTCTCGAAAAATATATATATATTAGAAGGAAGAGAAGGAAGAGGAGGAGGAGGAGGAAAGGAAGGAAGGAAGGAAAGAGCCAGGCCTGGTGACAGCAATGCACTGATTATTTAAATTTTTCATGGCATTAGTCATAAGAAAAAAATAAAATAAAACAGATATAATTAATTGTCCTGGCATGCACCACCAGGCCCTGCTTCCCTTAATTTCATTTATTTATTTACTTATTTATATTGGTTTTTTAAGACAGGGTTTCTCTGGGTAGCCTTGGGTGTCCTGGAACTCTGTTTTTAGACCACGCTGGTCTCAAACTCACAGAGATCCACCTACCTCTGCCTCCCAAATGCTGGGATGAATGGTGTGTGCCACCATGCTGGTCCTTTCAGCTCTTTATCTCCAAGAAAGTTTCTAGGTAGTCCTGGGAGTTCCAAACTAAGTCCATCTACACATCAGTTTCTAAGACAGCCAGAGGGGAGGAGAGAGAGAGAGAGAGAGAGAGAGAGAGAGAGAGAGAGAGAGAGAGAGACAGAGAGAGACAGAGAGAGACAGAGACAGAGAGAGACAGAGAGAGACAGAGAGAGAAAGAGAGTCCATCTCCAAAAACCTTAGATAAGTAAGATACACAGACAGAAAGGCAAATGGAGGCCAAGCATCATAGTTTCCTCATGTAATCACAGCAGAGACAGGTGGACTTCTGTGTTTGGTTTTTCCAAGTACATATTTAAGTCTTTATTCAGCTATCTATCAAGGATAAACCGGTCCTTTATTTAGTGTAGTCTCCGTACCCCACGTGGAACCATTGAAATCCCTAACTAGATGAGGCCTGCCTCCAGCTCATAGAGTTTCACCTGCCTCTGCCTTCAGAGCTATGGGATTCAAGGCCTACAGGACCACACAGAGCTGGCTTATTTAAGTTCTGGTTTCAGAAGTTAAACCCAATGTGCATGTACAGAATTATAGGGAAGCCTATCTGATCTACACAGTTCCCTCGCTCCATGAAAAGACAAACCACATAAAGGCTTAACTCGCTCTCTGAAAACAAAAAAACAAAAATTAAGAGCTGGATGGAGAGGTGGCTCAGAGGTTAAAGGAGCACTGACTGCCCCTCCAGAGGTCCTGAGTTGCGTTCCCAGGAGCACACGGTGGCTCACGGCCATCTATAATTTGATCTAACTTTCTCCCCTGGCGTGCAGGCATACACGCAGGCAGATGGAGCACTGTACACATAATAATGAATAAATATTTTTAATTGAAAAAAAACTTTTAAATTAACCATAATGACAGGGGGGAAAATTAGTTCAGAATCTTTCAGTAGCCAAGCGGTGGTGGCACATGCCTTTCTTTAATCCCAGCCCTTGGGAGGCAGAGACAGGTGGATTGTTGTGAGTTTGAGGCCAGCCTCGTCTACACAGCGGGTCCAAGACAGCCAAGGTTCCATAAAGGAATGCTGTCTTCAGGAAACAAAACCAAAACCAAACCAAAGGAAACAAAAAAATTTAGACCGAGGAGCTACACCAGACTTCTGAGACGGTTCCTTTCATTTTATTTACCTTTATTTCATTTCATTATTTTTTTTATTTCTTTTTTTTTTGGGCGGGGGCAAGGGATTCGTTTTTCATGTTAGGGTTTCTCTGTGTAGCCTTGACTGTCCTGGACTTACTTGCTTTTTTAGACCAGGCTGTCCTAAAACTTACTGCAATCCGACTGCCTCTGCCTTCTGAGTGCTGGGATTATTAGCGTGGGCCACCACCGCCCGGCCTTATTTTAATTTTTTTCTGTGCATCATTCGGTATGAATGTGTCAGATCCCTTCTAGTGGCGTTAGAGACAGTTGTGAGCTGCCGTGTGGGTGTTGGGATTCCAACAGAGGTTCTTTGGAAGAGCTGCCAGTGCTCTTCACGACCGATCCATCTCTCTAGTCCCATTTGCTTTGTCTTCATGCTCTCTTTCTTTGAATTCTGAGGCACCGCCAAACAGGGGAGAAAAAAATCTTCCGAAGTGATCTTCTCTGTTCTCTGTTTACCATCCCTCTAGATGGCAGGGACTTAAATCCAATTCACACGGGGTGGGGGGCATGGGGGCGGAGCAGAGGGCCGGGGGCGGAGGGTGGGGGGGCACTTGCATGCGCGCAGGGGGCAGGAGGGTGATTGTGAGGAGCCTCTCACCCCAGACCTTGAAAGTACCCTTTAAATTAAAAGTGTAAAAAAAAAACAACATTACTACCAACACTCATTTGTTTTGGAATATAATTTATGGTAGAAAGAAATGTGTTGGTTCGCGTACAGGCCCAAACATACACAAGATACTGGAGAGACCAAAAGGTAGACCAGCCGATGCCTGTTCTTTTCGTTCAGTGTACTATTTTTGTGAAATGGGTTGGAGTCCTTCCTAGTCCCGTCTACCATGACCTAGAAGTGTGACTGTCTTAAGCTGAAATCAGGAAGCAGTCCATTTCTGGAAGAGGAAAGAAAGGGTTGCTATGAGTTCAAGGGCCAGCCTGGTCTACAAAGTGCGTCCAGGATGGCCAAGGCTACACAGAGAAACCATGTATCGAAAAACAAAAAAATACAAATGAACAAACATAAAAAAAATCTTAAAAGTATCCCTGACACATCTGCCGGGTATGGTATGGTGGTGCACGCGTTTAATCCCAGCACTCGGGAGGCAGAGGCACATGGATCGCTGTAAAATTTCAGGGCCAGCCAGACTGGTCTACAAAGCGAGTCCAGGACATCCAAGGCTAACACAGAGAGACCCTGTCTCCAAAAGACAAAAAAGAAAAAAAAAAGAATCTGACATCTAAATTTTAACCAACCATTAGCTAGTTTACATCCTACAGGTGCCCATCTACCCACGGAACACGCCACATTTCCACTGAGTCCTATCTCGCTGTGGTAAAAGTGAGACCACAGGAGCAACACCAGACCTCCCCCTCAGCTGGGTCGTTTCATTTTGTTTTTCTCTCTTTCTGTTCTCTTTGAGTTCTGCATTAGGTGTGCAGTGTTCTGCCTGCATCTCCACCTGCGGGCCAGGAGAGGGCACCAGGTCTCCTCATAAATGGTTGTGAGCCACCACGTGGCTGCTCGGAACTGAAGGCTCTACCTTCCCAAGAGCAGCAGGTGCTCTTCAACCCTGACGCATTTTTATTTTTGTTATTTTTATTTTTTATGTTTGTGGTTTTTCGAGACAGGGGTTCTCTGTGCAACAGCTCTGGGTGTCCTGGAACTCACGGAGATCCACTGGCCTCTGCCACCCAAGCACCGGGAGTAAAGGCGTGTGCTGCCGTTTTATGTTTCTTAATGCTCTCTTTGGTTTAAATGCTGAGGTGCTGTCACAGAGAAAGGAGAATAACTTATCAGAAAAATGCACCATCATCCAGACGCTGTGGCGCTCGCTTTTAGATAAAAATAATGACATCGATGGGAAAAGACAGGACGACCCCACCCCGGCCCCGCCCGTGCGCCACCCCCCAGGGCTGCCAAGGATGCGGGGAGACAGGGAAAGGGGTTGACACTTGGGTGGAGGGGTCAGGAGGAACAGGGAGAAGGAAAGATCCGCCAGGAGCCACTGGCGTGGCCAGGCGCGTGCTGCAGGGTTGAATCCTCCGGGTGGACTGCAAGGACCTCATCCCATTTACCTCTTAACGCTTTCACTCCCTGTTGACCTCTCTCTTCAAAATTCTTTTCAAATTTCCCTTAAGGTACTTGTTGACTATAGGTCTCCTGCCGGTATTTAGCCTTAGATGGAGTTTACCACCCGCTTTGGGCTGCATTCCCAAGCAACCCTACTCCGGGAAGACCCGGACCCGGCGCGCTGGGGGCCGCTACCGGCCTCATGCCGTCCACGGGCTGGGCCTTGATCAGAAGGATTGGGCCCCCCACAAGGGGCGCCGGGAAGTGGGTCTTTTGTACACCACATTTCCTGTGCCACGCCGAGTGGCGGGGATTCGGCACTGGGCTCTTCCCTGTTCACTCGCCATTACTGAGGGAATCCTGGTTAGTTTCTTTTCCTATGCTGACTAATATGCTTAAATTCAGCGGGTTGCCACCTCTGATCTAAGGTCGCGGAGCCAGAGGGAGAGGACACGGTGTGGCAGGAGAGGGGCGGCGGCCACGGGAAAGGGACCGAGGCCCCTTTCTTCTCCACCACCCCGCCCGCCCTCCATGACACACGTCTGAGGGGTCCGCGAGAGAAAGAGCAAGAAGATCGAAGGGAAGAGCGTGGAGGTGGAGGCGGCGGCGAAGCAGGAACACGAGCTGGCGACCTCGCTTTGGCGAGTGGCTGGGGTCCCAGGGCACGCAACGTGGCACGGAGATGGGGCCGACACGCGCAGCCTCTACCTGACCCCATCCCCCGGGGAGCGCTTGCATCAGCAAAGGGATAGACTGCGGCGTCCTGCAGGACCCTCACTGGAGGGGGACAACCCCCGGGCAGAGGAAAGACGGAGAAGGTGGTGGGGCCGGTCCAGGGAGCACAGACCGATGGCGCAGCCTCGGCACGGGCTCGGCCAACCTTACGGACTCGGGCGGCATGACAATGCTCCCAGATGGCTAAGGGGTGCGTGGGGCGGGAACCCAAACCCGGGGACCGGCGTGGCCGCATGAGATGTCGGGCAGACACGGTGGCAGAAGACGAAGGAGAACGCAGAGGGCCGAGATCCGGACCCTGATGACTCCAAGGGTACGACGACCCCGCCTAGAGAGGTCTAACCTGGACCACGACCTCCATCACCGCCAACGCGTGACCGCTCACACTGCCACACGGCCGTCAACACAGACACCGGGGACATGGGAAGACTGCCAGCGACCCCCCTTCCTTTCCCACCACCTTGCCTCTCGAAGCTTTGCGGCCTTTCTTCACGCTCTCCTCTGCACGGAGGCCGGAAAGCGGCGATGTCGGCACGCCGACAACCACCCCACACGTCTGAACTTCTGCGGACGGAGGGCCCGGAGTCGGGGACCCTGCAAACAAACCCACAGCCACGCGAACCCACCCCTCAGAGACGGACACCGAAGGGGTTTTGCGATTGATTGTCAAGTGACACTCAGACAGGCGTATCCCTGGGAGGAACCCAGGGCCGCAAGTGCATTCGAAGTGTCAATGATAAATGTGTCCTGCAATTCACATTAATTCTCGCAGCTAGCTGTGTTCTTCATCGCCGCACGAGCCGAGTGATCCACCGCTAAGAATCGTACGAGTTTTTCGTCGGGCGTGTAGGAGAGACGGGAGTCCCTCGCTCACATCACACGTGCTGGTGTCGGCACAGTGCCCCGCCCCCCACACCGGGAGAGAGGGCTCGCCTCGGGCCGGCCAGCAAGAGCAAAACAGAAGGAACACGAACTCTGGGGGATGGGTCGGTCAGACGGAATGGGAAAAGAACCACACACACACACAGCAACACGGGACCCGCCCAGCAAACACGGTCGAGGCGCCCATGACACGGGAAGCCAGGACGGCAAGCCAGGCACAGCTGCAAGAGGCCCACGGACGCCCAAAGGGGAGGCTCCCACCCCAACCCGCAACCACGGCCTGGGGAGCGTCCCTGGAAGGCTGAAAGCGGGCAAGAGTCTGAGAGAGCCGCTGGAGGGATAGAGGGACCTCACACACCCCCAAGCCAACTCCCTACGGGCCCCGCCGCCTCCCCCCTACCCTGGGGGCAGAGAGGCGATTTCCACGGGGTCTTTAAACCTGCGCGCCTGAACGCGACAGCCAGGTACTCGGAAAGGTTCGGGGAGGACACTCGAGGTCAGAAAAGCCAGGAGGAGATGGATGCCGGACCCACCGCGGCCATCGCCGACCGCATGCAACACACTCTAGGCTCGGTAAATCCGGAGCCACCGCGTAGGTGGCCGAGATGAGACGCGAAAGCGCCCCCCACCACAACCACGACATAGACTGGCACCACCGCCATGGGAGGAGATGAGCCTGATGGGAAAAAGGGGCGGCCTGGGGGTCGCGGCAGGCACCTAGCATGCAGGGTCGGCCACCCCAGGGAAGAAGCAGAAGGAGCGAAGAGATGGGAGAGGATTGTGAGAGAGGGCTGGGAATGGCAAGGGCTGCCCACCCCACAACAGACGGCAACGTGCCCCGCCTCCTCACCATCCTCTACCTCTTTCCTCTTCCCTCCTTCTTTCAACCCAGAGGACTGAACGACCAAGACCGACCACATGCGGCAGCAGCCAATGCGACCTGGGAAACGTGCCTCCCGGCAGGGAAAAACAAAGACAGGGACGGACGAACGAACGGACAGACGGGCATGGCCAGCCGACCGGCGCCTCTTCTTAATGATCCTTCTGCAGGTTCACCTACGAAAACTTTGTTACGACTTTTACTTCCTCTAGATAGTCAAGTTCGAACGTCTTCTCAGCGCTCCGCCAGGGCCTTGGGCCGACCCCGATGGGGCCAATCCGAGGGCCTCACTAAACCGGCCAATTGGTAGTAGCGACAGGCAGTGTGTACAAAGGGCAGGGACTTAATCAATGCAAGCTTATGACCCACACTTACTGGGAATTCCTCGTTCATGGGGAATAATTGCAATCCCTGATCCCTGTCACAAATGGGGTTCAACGGGTTACCCGTGCCTGCCAGCTTAGGGTAGGAACACACTGAGCCAGAGAGTGTAGCGCGCGTGTAGCCCCGGACATCTAAGGGCATCACAGACTTATTATTGCTCAATCTCTGGTGGCTGAACGCCACTTGTCCCTCTAAGAAGTTGGGGGACGCCGACTGCTTGGGGGTTGCGTAACTAGTTAGCATGCCAGAGTCTCGTTTGTTATCAGAATTAACCAGAAAAATCGCTCCACCAACTAAGAACGGCCATGCACCACCACCCATGGAATCAAGAAAGAGCTATCAATCTGTCAATCCTGTCCATGTCCCGGCCGGGTAAGGTTTCCTGTGTTGAGTCAAATTAAGCCACAGGCTCCACTCCTGGTGGTGCCCTTCCATCAATTCCTTTAAGTTTCACCTTTGCAACCATACTCCCCCTGGAACCCAAAGAACTTGGTTTCCGGGAAGCTGCCCGGCAGGTCATGGGAAGACCATTTCATTTTGCGTAATGTTCTCTTTGGTTTAAATGCTGAGGCGCTGTCACGCAGAAAAGAGTGTAATTTATGAGAACAACACAACATCATCCGGGCGCAGTGGTGCTCTGTGGATGATACCATCGCAAGGGCAATATTGGCCCAATCCCTCCAGTACTGGCACCGGCCATAGAGAGGGGGGCGAGGCTCTCCCGCTCCACTGGGCAGGTGTAAGAACCAAGTTTTGGGGTTTTGTTCTGTTTTGTTTCTGTCTCCCACTACCACCACCCCCACACCCTCGGCCCAGAGACAGGGTTTCTCTGTGTAGCGTTGGCTGCCCAGTCTGGGGCTCCTTTTGTAGACCAGGCTGGCCTTAAACTCACAGCTATCTGCCTGCCTCTGCCTCCAGAGTGCTGGGATTAAAGGCCTGCACCACCATGCCATGCCTGGCTTTGTTTTTGGTTTTGTTTTCCTTTGCCTTTAACCCCAGCACTTGGGAGACAGAGGCGAGAGAATCACTTGCACTTGCATGTCCAAGACAGGCAAGGCTACATGAGAAACCTTGTCTGGAAACAAACAAGCAAGCAAGCAAGCAAGCAAGCAAACAAAAAACAATTTCTTTAACCCAAGAAAAGTTCTAGTTCCAAACTTGGTCAGTATACACAGCGATTTTCAAGACAGAGAGGAATATAGAGAGAGACTCTGTCTCCAAAATAATTTAAACACTGTGTAAGTAGATAAGTAAGTAAGTAAATACATCGATGATAGATTGATCGATAGATAGATAGATAGATAGATAGATAGATAGATAGATAGGATTAAGGGTGTGTGCCACCATGCCTGGCTAAATATTTAATTTTTTACTCAAATATTTTAAAAGATTATACTAGTCATTTATTTAGTGTATTCTCCGTACTATACTAATACATAAATACACAGATGTTAGATACATACACACATACACCCATAGATACATAGATAGATATAGAGAGAGATACAGAGATAGAAAGATAATACACACAGAGACAGACAAATGGAGGCCAATCCTCATAGTTCCCTCATTTGATCACCACAGAGTCAGGCAGCCTGGTCTAGGGAGTGCCAGCGACCTTCTAATGTTTATTAGTCATCATTCAGTACTTAATCTATTTATTAGCAATGCAGTAGTGACTCTATAACCAGCACAGAAAATGTGATTCTATATCCAGCACAAGAAGGTGGGGGGGAGAAAGAGAGAGAGATCTTGACTAAAAGAAATAACTGGCCGGGCGTGGTAGCACACACCTTTAATCCTAGCACTCGGGAGGCAGAGGCAGGTGGATCGCTGTGAGTTCGAGGCCAGCCTGGTCTACAAAGCGAATCCAGGACAGCCAAGGCTACACAGAGAGACCCTGCCTCAAAAAAAAATCCAAAAATAAATAAATGAATAAATAAATAAATAAATAAATAAATGGGAAAAAATGGAACCAAAATCGAGAAAAAGGAAAGCATTTTCTCTGTACGTAAGCAATTCTAAGTTGTTATACCATGCCTTCTATGTACTTTGGGTTAAACTTTGTGTTCCTATGAAAAGTGTCCGTTTTCAAAGAATAGCCAAATGGCTCTTATGTGTGGTGCCTGATTTTCAAACTTTTCAAAAAGCACGGCCTGCCTGCCTGCCTTCCTTGAATTCCCAGCACCCCGGAGGTAGAGGCAGACAGATCACTGTGAGTTCGAGGCCAGCCGGTCAGCCAGCCAGCCTGCCTGCCTGCTTGCCTGTATGTCTGTCTGTCTGTGTCAAACCAAACCAAAGGAAACCAAGTAGCAGGGCCTGCCATGCATCTGGGCCATAGGAGGACAATAAAGCCTCAATGGGTTGTATATAGACCATGATGAGTTTGGGGATAGGAAACTATGATTGGAAGGCATGGTAGGAAATTAAAAATCGATTAAATTGAGAGCCCTGCCCCTCCACAAACCTAATCAAACAAACACTCAGTCAGTCTTGAAACCCTCAGGCAGCGAGTGTCTAAGCCAACTGTACACTTTCATCCATCGGGAGTGTGCTTGGTTAAAAGAAACTGAGAAAAGAAAAAGAAAAACAAAGATGGGCGGGGGCTGGAGAGAGACGGCTCAGTAGTTAAGAGCACTGTCTGCTCAATTCCCAGCTCCCACATGGCAGCTCCCACCTGTCTGTCTTTAACTCCAGGTCTAAGGTTATCTGACACTTTCATGCCTGCCTTGTTCTCAGAAGTCGGAAGCAATTTTGGAGGTGCATCACAGTACAGGATCACCTCCAAGAAAGCCCACATGGCTAATGAGCTCCTTGAACAAGATGGCCCTCGGCATGCCTGGCAGTTGTGCGCAGCCGAGCCAAAGAGTTTCTCATTCATGAAATAAAATAAAATACAAAAACCAAACCCTAGCCCTGAAATGATGATGTGGCTGGTGTGCCTGAAACAAAAATATAGGTATGTGACCCAACAGGAACAGGAACAGGAACAGGTCTCTCTCAACACCAGGAGGACTTAACCTATCTTGGTCTCCACTGGTAAAGATCCACCCCACCCCCCCTCGTAATCAAAATGAGAGCTATAAATGGGGCAGCTTTCTCCACACATCTTGTGCCTTAAGACAGTGGAAAGTCTAGCCAGCACTCAGTCTGGAGGCAGAGGCAGGTAGATCTCCATGAGCCTGGTCTACAGAGTGACTTCCAGGAGCTGTCACACAGAGGAAACCTCTGTCTTGAACCCTCCCACCCCCCACCCCTCCTAAAAGGGTGGAAAAATCACTTTTCTTCAGGAAGAAGTGGACACTAACCAGTCTGCAAAGAGGTGTGTGTGTGTGTTTGAGGGGTGGGGTGGGTGTTCCTCTTTACTTATGAAAGAAACAGTGAGTCAAGCAAAGCCTTCCTTTGATTTTTATCCTCACATTGTGGGATTACATTGCTAGAGGAAGACTAGAGGAGTCAGAGGTGGTTCTTTCTAAGTAAACATTAGAGACCATATCTTCAACTGGAGCGAGTGAGGGTTTGTTGTTGTTGTTATTGTTGTTGTTGTTGTTGTTGTTGTTTTCCTTTTCTTGGGGGGGCGAGTTCTAAAACATTCCCTCTGAAAGCAAACTGAACTCATGCACCAGGAGAATCATGTCTCAGCAGTTAAGAGTACCGGGTGTTCTGACACACGCCTCGTGAGTACCAGTAGTCCACAGATGCACGCACAGCCAGACAAGCTGAGAAACAAATAAATACCTGGAAACTAATTCTTTATCCATTTATTCACATTATTTTATTGAGTCAGGGTTAGTGAAAGAGGGCTGGGAGGTAGGGAGAGTACCAGCTATGGGTCAGGAGGGGAGGGTTGTCTTCTTATGCTGTGAGGATGAAGTTTCATATGTCGGTCCAGATGGGCTGGCTATTTTCTCCAAGAAGAATCTTCCTTCTGGCCTCTCCCTCCTACATGGAGGCAAGAAAGCAAGCAGAGAAAACAGCTGTCAAGTTGGGACCCATAAAGCAAGTGTCCATTCCACAAATGCGGACAGGAAGGAGAGAGAGAGAGAGAGAGAGAGAGAGAGAGAGAGAGAGAGAGAGAGGTGGGGGAGGGGGGAGAGATCTGCATCTAACACACAAAGTTTTAGGTAACACAATGCTTCCCAATGTCTCCTCCCTATTTCTCTTCCCCACCTCCAGCAAATGACATCACCTCCCCCCCCACACACACACAGTAATGGGTGGGAGCGCGCATCTGTGATCAGACCTGGAACAAAACAGAAAACTATGGTAGTCTGCCATTTTTGGAGTTAACACTGGACCTCTCTTCAAGGCGATCTGGTGTCTTCTTCTGGCCTTCAGATAAACATAGAGAAAGTAATGAATGAATGAATGAATGAATGAATGAATAAGTAAATAAATAAAATAGCTCCTGGAGGAGGTATAGAAAGATTATGGTGCCCTCTTCTTGCCTGCAGGTGCAGATAGATAGATAGATAGACAGATAAATAGAAAGAAAGAAAGAAGGAAGGAAAGAAAGTTCGATCTTCACAGACTGAGTAATTAACCACATATTTATTGATAAATGGCTCCAGGAGGAGGAGGAGGAGGAGGTGAAGGAGGAGGAGGAGAAACATATCTGGTGCACTCTTCTGGCCGGCCCTATATATATATCTGCAGATAGACAAGCGTAGGATAGATAGATTGATAGATAGATAGATAGATAAACAAATAGATAGCTTGATAAATAGATAAACAGATAAATAAATAAATGGATAGAAAGATAGGCAAATGAATGAATAAACAAACACACAAATAAACAAGTAAATAAATAAACAAATAAGTAAATTAATTAATTAATAGCCCACCGGTCCCCCTCCCCCCAGTGGCATGGGAAAACAAACAAACAAACCAAACTTCATCAAACTTCCGTGGTTAGGCAGAAGGGACAACTGGTCGACTTCCATAGTTTTAGGTTAGGACCCGCATCCCTTGAAAGGGACAACTGGTCGACCTCCATGGTTATAGGACTCGCATCAGTTGTGTATATATATATATATATATATATATATAATTAAAAAAAAAAAAAAAGAGTCCAGAAGGGACATCTGGTCGACCTGAGGTGTCCCAAATGAGAGCACACGACTCCCCGCGTGGGACTACTTGTCTACCCGGTCTCTGGGGAGAAGGGCGGTGTGATCCCCAACCTCCAGGCGGGTCGGGGCACGAGCAAGGTAAAATGGATAAAGCCTACCCCGCCCCCCCCCCCAGCGGTCACACCGCTACCACCGCCTTCACCTCACACCCCGGCTTGGCCAGGGTTGGAGTGGGGTCGGGCAGGAAGAGGCGGCTGCGGCGACGCGGGCAGGGGTCGCTTTCTCCCGGAGATGCGGAGGGGAAAAACGGGAACCCGTCATTCGGGAGACAGGGGGAGTGAGAGTGGGGCGGACGGGCAGGCGAGACAAACCCTTGTGTCCAGGGCTGACTTTCAGTAGATAACAGCAAGGGAGCTTCTCTGCAACATAGAAACCCCAACCCAGAAGCAGGTCGTATATGATTGGTTTAGCGCCAGGTTCCACAGGAACTTGCACTGATGTGACAGGCGAGAGGGTGGCCCCCTTTCCAGCTGCGCCCCGTTTCCCGGGACGAATGGCTCTCCGCACCAGACCCCGGTCCCAACGTGCGGCGGGGAAGACCGCCGGCTGGCCGTTGGCGACACCCCCGGGAGAGGGCGCACATGCGACATCGACGACGATGGACCGCCAGTGGGGACGGACGGGGACCCGGCTATCCGGAGCCAACTGAGGCTACCTCGGCGCTGCCATATCATTCTGCCTGGGCGGGATTATAACTTAGAGCGTTCAGTCATAATCCCACAGAAGGGGGAAAGAGGGCAAGAGTCTGAGAGAGCCACGGGAGGGAGAGAAGGACCTCACACCCACAGGCCGACTCCCTACAGGCCCCGCCGACCCCCCCCTCCCGTGGGCTGAGAGGTGACCTCCCCAGGGGTCTTTAAACCTGCGCGCCGGAACGCAACAGCCAGGTACCCGGAAAGGTTCGGGGAGGACACGCAAGGTCAGAAAGCCCGGGAGGGGAGGGATGCTGGACCCATCGTGGCCATCTCTGACCACATGCGACACGCTCTGGGTGCGGTAAAGCCAGAGTCGAGGCGTAGACGGCTGAGATGAGACAGGACAGCGCCCCCCACCACAACCACGACATAGACACGCACCACCGCCATGGGTGGTGACGAGCAGGATGAGAAAGAGGGGCGGCCCACGGGTCGCAGCAGGAAATGAGTGGGCGGGGTTGGTTACCCAGGGGAAGAAGCAGAAAGAGAAAAGAGACGGCAGACGAGCACTAGAGCTGGACGGGAACGGCAAGGGCTTCTGCCCCCACAACAGATGGCAACGCGCCCCGCCTCCTCACCATCCTCTTTCCTCTTCCCTCCTTTCAAATCACAGAGGACCGACCAACCAACCATGCACACGGCAGCAGGAGATGCGACCCGGGACACGTGCCTCCCGGCGAGGAGTGACAAAGACAGACAGACTGATGGACACGGCCTGCCGACCTGTGCCTCTCCTTAATGATCCTTCTGCATGTTCACCTACGGAAACCTTGTTATGACTTTTACTTCCTCTAGATAGTCAAGTTCGACCGCCTTCTCAGCGCTCCGCCAGGGCCTTGGGCCGACCCGGGCGGGTCCGATCCGAGGGCCTCACTAAACCATCCAATCGGTAGTAGCGATGGGCAGTGTGTACAAAGGGCAGCGACTTAATCAACGCAAGCTTATGACCTGCACTTACTGGGAATTCCTCGTTCATGGGAAATAATTGCAATCCCCGATCCCCATCACGAATGGGGTTCAACGGGTTACCCACGCCTGCCAGCTTAGGGTAGGCACACGCTGAGCCAGTCAGTGTAGCTTGCGTGCAGCCCCGGACATCTAAGGGCATCACAGACCTGTCATTGCTCAATCTTGGGTGGCTGAACGCCACTTGTCCCTCTAAGAAGTTGGGGGACCCCGACCACTCAGGGGTCGCGTAACTAGTTAGCATGCCAGAGTCTCGTTCGTTATCGGAATTAACCAGACAAATCGCTCCACCAACTAAGAACGGCCATGCACCACCACCCTCGGAATCGAGAAAGAGCTATCAATCTGTCAATCCTGTTCGTGTCCAGGCCAGGTAAGGTTTCCCGTGTTTAGTCAAATTAAGCCGCAGGCTCCACTACTGGTGGTGCCCTTCCATCAATTCCTTTAAGTTTCAGCTTTGCAACCATACTCCCTCCGGAACCCAAAGACTTTGGTTTCCCGGAAGCTGCCTGGCAGGTCATGGGAATACCGCCGCCACATTGCCAGTCGGGATCATTTATGGTCAGAACTACAAAGGTATCTGATCGTCTTCGAACCTCAGACTTTCGTTCTTGATTAATGAAAACATTCTTGGCAAATGCTTTTGCTCTGGTGCTTCTTGTGCCAGTCCAAGAATTTCACCTCTAACGGTGCAATATGAATGTCCCCGGCCTTCCCTCTTAATCATGGCCTCAGTTCTGACTTTTGGAAGAGCAGCCAGTGCTTTTAACCCCTCCTGAGGCATTTTTTACTTTTATTTCATTTCTTTTTATTTCTTTTTGTAGTTTTTCGAGACAGGGTTTCACTGTGTAACAGCTCTGACTGCCCTGGAGCTCATGCCTGCCTCTGCCTCCCCCGTTCTAAGACAACAGGCATGCATGCTCCAGAACCACCTGGCTCCATTTCATTTTGCATAATGCTCTCTTTTGTTTATATGCTGAGGTGCTGTCACACAGAACAGAGTGTAATTTATGAGAACAACACACCATAATCCGGGTGCTGTGCTGCTCCCTGGATGATACCATCGTAATTGTAATATTGGCCCCGCCCCTCCAGTACTGTCATGAGCCCTGGCAGAGGTGGGCGGTGCTCTCCATCTCTACCAGGCGGGTGTGACAGCCAAGTTTTGGTGTTTTGTTTTGTTTTGTTTTGTTTCTGTCTCCTACTACCACCACCCCCACACCCTCCGCCCAGAGACAGGGTTTCTCTGTGTAGCATTGGCTATCCAGTCATGGGCTCCCTTTGTAGACCAGGCTGGCCTTAAACTCACAGCGATCTGCCTGCCTCTGCCTCCTGAATGCTGGGATAAAAGTCCTGCACCACCATGCCATGCCTGGGTTTGTTTTTGGTTTGTTTTACTTTGCCTTTACTCCCAGCACTTGGGAGACAGAGGCGAGAGAATCACTTGCACTTGCAAGTCCAGGACAGGAAAGGCTACGCGAGAAACCTTGTCTGGAAACAAACAAACAAGCAAGCAAGCAAGCAAACAAACAAACAAAAAACTACAATTTCTTTAACCCAAGAAAAGTTCTAGTTCCAAACTAAGTCAGTATATACAGCGATTTTCAAGACAGAAAGGAATACATAGAAAGACTCTGTCTCCAAAATAATTTAAACACTGTGTAAGTTGATAAATAAGTAAGTAAATACATCGATGATAGATAGATAGATAGATAGATAGATAGATAGATAGATAGGATTAAAGGTGTGTGCCACCATGCCTGGCTAAATATTTAATTCTTTACTCAAACATTTTAAAAGATTAAACTAGTCCTTTATTTAATGTATTCTCCATACTATACTAATACATAAATACATAGATGTTAGATACATACATACAGACAGACATAGATAGATAGATAGAGAGATAGAGAGATAGAGAGATAGATAGAGAGATAATAGACACACAGACAGATAAATGGATACCAATCCCCATAGTTCCCTCATTTGATCACAGCAGAATCAGGCCGACTTGTCTAGGTAGTGCCAGCTACCTTCTAATGTTTATTAGTCATCAGTGAGTATTGAATCTATTTATTAGCAATGCAGCAGTGACTCTATAACCAGCCCAGAAAATCAATGTGATTCTATACCCAGCACGAGAATTTGGGAGGTAGAGAGAGAGAGAGAGAGAGAGAGAGAGAGAGAGAGAGAGAGAGAGAGAGAGAGAGAGAATTGTGTGAGGAGGCTCTCTCTCCTGATATAGAAACTATACCCATCCTTTCAATAAAAAAGAGAAGAAGAAAAAATAAAGTAAATAACCAAGCAACCAACAAACAAATAACAACAACAACAACAACAAAAGACCACTACAAGCAGTCATTTTTTTGTAATATAATTTACAGTGGAAAGAATGTGTGCGTTCACATACAGGCTCAAACATGAACAGGAGACCAATGAGACCAAAAGACAGAGCAGCCGATGTCTGTTCTTAACGTTCAGGGTACTATTTATGTGAAATGGTTTGGGGTCCTTCGTAGACCCCTCTATCATGACCTAGAAGTGACAGACTTAAGGTGACATCATGAAGCAGTCCATTTCTTGAAGAGAAAAGAGATGGGTGCTGGGATTGAGATAGGTAGGAAGGAAAGAAGGAAGAACGGGATCAAAAACCAATCTCAGCACGTAAGAGGCGGTGGTCATAGCTATAGACTGTGACTGATCACTCAGCTGAGGATTAATTTTTAACACCCGTGAATGCTCGTGCTTGCGCGCGCGTGCACGCACGCACGCAAACACACACACACACACACACACACACACACACACACACACATACACACGATGAAACAAGAAAAGCTCCGATGAGTGCAGTTACAAAGACAATATTGGTTGTTTTGTTATTTATTTTCAAATATGTGTGTTTATTCGCATGCATGCTAGGGTGAATATAAGTATTAGAAGAATCACATATGTACACTTTAACAAACCATTTCTAGTTTAGATCCTCGTGGTCCCCTTCTACCCATGGAACACGCCAGATTTCCATTGAGCCCTATCTAAAAATGAGCCCTCTCTTAAAAATGAGACCATAGGAGCAACACCAGTCCTAACTCTTGCTGGGGCCTTTCATTTTGTTTTTCTCTCTCTGTTTCAGATTGATTCCTGGATTAAGAGTGGAGTGTTCTCCTTGCCTCTCAGGACCATCGGAAGAGCAGCCAGTGCTTTTAACTCCTCCTGAGGAATTTTTTACTTTTATTTTGTTTCTTTTTATTTCTCTTTGTGTTTTTTTGAGACAGGGTTTCTCTGTGTAACAGCTCTGACTGCCCTGGAGCTCATGCCTGCCTCTGCCACCCAAGTTCTGAGACTACAGGCATACATGCACCTCCACCGACCGGCTCCATTTCATTTTGCATAATGCTTCTTTGGTTTAAAAACCCCTCCAGTACTGGCCCCCGCCATGGCAGAGGTGGGCAGTGCTCTCCCTCCCCACCTGGCAGGTGTGACAGCCAAGTTTTGGTGTTTTGTTTTGTTTCGTTTCTGTCTCCCACTACCACCTCCCTCACACACTCCACCCTGAGACAGGGTTTCTCCGTGTAGCATTGGCTGTCCTGTCCTGGGCTCTCTTTATAGAACAGACTGGTCTTAAACTCACAGCGATCTGCCTGCCTCTGCCTCGCAAGTGCTGGGATTAAAGGTGTAGCCAGTTGGTGATGGCACATGCCTTTTTTTAATCCCAGCACTCGAGAGGTAGAGACAGGTGGACTGTAGTGAGTTTGAGGCCAGCCTCATCTACACAGCGGGTCCAGGACAGCCAAGGTTCCATAAACAAACGCTGTCTTCAGGAACCAACACCAAAACCAAACCAAAAGAAACAAAAAAATTTAGACTGAGGAGTTACACCAGACCTCTGAGATGGTTCATTTCATTTTATTTACCTTTATTTCATTTCATTATTTTTTATTTCTTTTTTTTGGGCGGGGGCAAGGGATTCATTTTTCACGTTAGGGTTTCTCTGTGTAGCCTTGACTGTCCTGGACTTACTTACTTTGGTAGACCACGCTGTCCTAAAATTTACGGCAATCCCACTGCCTCTGCCTCCCAAGTGCTGGGATTATTGGCATGTGCCACCACCGCCCGGCCTTATTTTAATTTTTTTCTGTGCATCATTCAGTATGAATGTGTCAGATCCCTTCTAGTGTCGTTACAGACAGTTGTGAGCTGCCCTGTGGGTGTTGGGAATCCAACCCAGGTCCTTTGGAAGAGCTGACAGTGCACCTCACCACCGATCCATCTCTCTAGTCCCATTTGCTTTGTCTTCATGCTCTCTTTCTTTGAATTCTGAGGCACCACAACTCAGGGGGGAAAAACATTTCCGAAGTGATCTTCTCTGTTCTCTGTGTTTACCATCCCTTTAGATGGCAGGGACTTAAATCCAATTCACACGGGGTGGGGGCATGGGGGCAGAACAGACGGTCGCGTGCACGGTGGGCAAGGGGCACAGGGCGGAAGAGGGGCACTTGCAGGCACACGAGGGGACGGGGGGGGGGGGATTGTGAGGAGCCTCTCACCCCTGACCTAGAAAGTACCCTTTAAATTAAAAGTGTAAAAAAAACCGTACTACAAACACACATTTGTTTTGGAATATAATTTATGGTAGAAAGCATTGTGTGGGTTCGCATACAAGCCCAAACATACACAAGAGACTGGATAGATCAAAAGGCAGAGCAGCCGATGCTTGTTCTTTTCGTTCAGGGTACTATTTATGTGAAATGGGTTGGAGTCCTTCCTAGTCCCCTCTACAATGACCTAGAAGTGTGACTGTCTTAAGTTGAAATCAGGAAGCAGTCCATTTCTGGAAAAGGAAAGAAAGGGTTGTTATGAGTTCAAGGTCCAG